>NC_045616.1:126703689-127006719 GCF_009829155.1 Mustela erminea
TACTAAATATCAAAGATGAAATCTGTACTGCACACCAAACTACTGAAAATTGCCTTCAAATTTAAGGTGCAATTTATTTCAAATGGGGTAAAGTTGTAGCTGGAAGCATTGAAGCAAACAGAGCTACACCTAGACTTATTATTTTATATTTACAATACAAACCCATATACACACATGTGCAAACAATATATGCCCCAAATTGTGTTCTTTATTATTTAGATTTTAATGGCTTGGCACTTCTAATATTTAATTTGTATCAAAAACTTTTATTTTAAGGCACATTTTGGCCTTCAAAACTTTATGATTTCCACATTCTTCTTGGGATTTTTTTGGGGTGCTTGGAAATTTTTGTCTAGAATAAAATTATGTTAAATAACATTAAATTATAAGACTATCTTGTTCCTTGTAGTAAACTCAGTTCAAAATAGAATTTTATTTTATTTGTATATAACATACATTTTATAATACTTAAAATAAATGTTTATTTAAATAAATAAATAAATTTATTGAAATATATGATATATTAACATTAATATTTTAAAAATAAAATATTTAAAATAAATATTTTTCCTTTCATTTCATAGATAGAAACCCTGATCTCATTTTCCTAATATCCTAATATATGCAACCCCAGTCAGAAAGGATATGAAAAAATGTATATAAATACAGTAAAACTATGATTGCAATATGGGGCTTCACTGAACTTTCTTATTATGAGATGCTAAAAGAAAGGAAAGATCACTGAAGTTGTTTCTTTCTTCCCTTCTTTCTTTACCCTGCATCAGACTGTTGAATAAGCATTTTGGTAGTATAAATATTACTGTTTTCCTCACTATCAGCAAAGGATACATCTAAATAGGTGGAAAATTCCACAACAGCAGGAGGACAAAGTTTCAATGGGCAACTTAGCATGTGTAGAATGTTGAACTTGATCTTTGGAAAACACACCTTTTCTCTTTTTTACCTATTCAAAAGACTAAATTAACTTGGCCTCTTAATTGACCTTTAGTAATTATGAGAATTCAAAGTACCAGTATGATAATAGCACTTGTCCCAACTCTGCCAAGTTAGGTAAAAACATAACATAATTAGTAAAATTCATCTTTGGCAACAAGTGAGAAACTAGCAGTAATGTACATACTGGAGTAGAGACGTTTTTGCTTACAAAGTGACAACGATGGTTAAGGGTGTAATTGGGTAGGTGTTGGAGAACTGGTTAGAGTCAATTTTATAGAGTACTTTCTGACATTGTATATTCCTCTTGTGATCTTGGCTACTTCAAAGGCACTCTCTTTCCTTAACAGCCTTGTGTTTATTGCCCTGGTTTTTATGGTAGCCCCAGGAAAGCTTTTCTTATACTTCCATAGGGCCTGCTTCATGAGCTCGTGACCTGTGGTGTCAGACAGGGTCCGCCATTCGAAAGGAACTTGTGCTTGGTTTAATGTCATTGTGGTGAACTTTTTTTTTTTAATTTTTTAAATTAAAAAAAAATTTTTATAAACATATAATGTATTTTTATCCCCAGGGGTACAGGTCTGTGAATTGCCAGGTTTACACACTTCACAGCATTCACCATAGCACATACGCTCCCCAATGTCCATAACCCCACCCCTCTCTCCCAAGCCCCCTCCCCCCAGCAACCCTCAGTTTGTTTTGTGAGATTAAGAGTCACTTACGGTTTGTCTCCCTCCCAATCCATCTTGTTTCATTGATTCTTCTCTTACCCCCTTAACCCTCCCATGTTGCATCACCACTTCCTCATATCAGGGAGATCATATGATAGTGTTTTTCTCTGCTTGACTTATTTCGCTAAGCATGATACCCTCTAGTTCCATCCACGTCGTCGCAAATGGCAAGATTTCATTTCTTTTGATGGCTGCATAGTATTCCGTTGTGTATCTATAACATTGTGGTGAACTTTTAACAATATAATTGTTAAACTTGTGTTTGTAATTGTAAGCGAAATTCAGTGGGACAGTGGAATGTGCAGATGAACAGAGGAGATGCTCACATTACACTTGTCTGCGGTATTTCATGCTGTGTTATTTGCATTGAGTATTCGCAACACTCAGGAGCACAGAATTCCAATGGACCCATCAGTGTGGAGGTTCAGCCAGGCTCAGAGAATAAGCTAAGTGTGCTCTGCTGCTTCCACTGAGTTCATGTGGCTACTAACAAGAAACCACGCTTTTCTGGTATTCAAGCCAGAACTTGCTTTGAATATGGAAAGAAGGTGATGGCCTTAAAACCCCAGATGATCAAGGAAGCCTATCATTCTTTTTACCTATATTACTTCCCTATATTAGCCAATACTTGAGTTAAAAATAAGAACTTAGAAATAAAGGAAAAAACAGGGCAACCCACAGTTCCTCTTCCTTTTGGTTCTTCCTTAGTAATTGATAAAATGTGCATGTGTCGAGTGAAGTAAAACTAGTTGAATTAGTTTTGTGCCACCTTTTCACTGTTTTGGTAAGAATGAAATGCATATGCAAACAAGCCATGGAGTACGAATTGTGGGCTTTTGGTGATTCTGTGTTTGAGTTAGATGTTCTTTTTTTTTTAAAGTTTTTTTGTTTTGTTTTGTTTTTTAATTTGACAGAGGGAGAGATCACAAGTGGGCAGAGAGGCAGGCAGAGAGAGGGGGAAGTGGGGTCCCCACTGAGCAGAGAGCCCAATGCGGGGCTCTATCTCAGGACCCTGAGATCATGACCTGAGCCAAAGGCAGAGGCTTTGCTACTTTCAGGAAGAAAGTGACTTGTGTTTATTCATCAGTATATCCTGCATAGTAATCAGTGCAGGTCTCAGAACAAAATCAGGAATAAATCAATATTTATAAATGAAATTCATTATTATAAAATTTATGGACAGGGCGCCTGGGTGGCTCAGTGGGTTAAAGTCTCTGCCTTCAGCTCAGGTCACGATCTCAGGGTCCTGGGATCAAGCCCCACATGGGGCTCTCTGCTCAGAAGGGAGCCTGCTTCCTCCTCTTTCTCTGCCTGCCTCTCTGCCTACTTGTGATTTCTCTCTCTCTCTGTCAAATATATAAATAAAATCTTAAAAAAAGAGAAAATTTATGGAAGTATGAATACAATTCTAAGAGTAACTATTAAGAAACTTCTTATTAAATGTAATGGTTTGGAGAAAGAATTAAGATGCTTCCTTGGTAATTAAAGATGTGATTTTCATGTCCCAGAGGAGAGAGACAGAAGTTATATACTCTGCTAGATGGAGGTTATAATATTTTTAAGATTTTATTCATTAAAAAATATTGGATGCTCATAAAAATTTGAGACTTACAATATTTAAAGCATGGTTGTCCCTTCTTATTCTATTTCTATCTCTTGCCCTAAAATTATTGAATGAGAAAACTTCTTGTCCTTCACTCGGCTGATTACCATTTCTGGGAACACTGCCTCTGAATGCAGGACATACAGAAATGACATCTCACTGCTGGATGTGCTGATTCACTGGCACTAATATGTCACTTTCAGAAGCGTTCCCTCTCACAGATATTTCAGCATGGCAGATTCGTGGGTCGAAGGGTAAAAGCAGGTTACCTGTGGGCAGAAGCAGATAATGGGCATTTTATTACCCAGACATCTCTAGTTTTAAAGCTGCTATTCTCAAGGATTAGACATATGACCTCCAGTCATGATTTTGATTCCATAAATTGAAATTGGTTGTAATACTGTTCATTGCTCACATGTGATTATGCATGAAGTTAATGTTATATGATTTTCCATCTGAGGTGATTTCTTAACCTTTTCTCTTCCCTTACTCTCCTTAAATCCACTATATTCAAGTACCCACAGGAATCTCTTAAATTCCATAAAATTATTGAATGATAATTAATGAACCATTTAATAATACAACTTGTATTTCTTTATTATGTTTGGGATTCAGAATGCTCACCTTATAACCCAAAATACCATTTTTACAATCAGGTGTTTGGATAGGTGCTAAGTAGTAAACATGGTACTCACCTGTTAAAAGGTAACTAATTATAACGAAGTTATAGCGCTTATTATTATAACAGCAAATCCTTCTGTGTGCTTATTTTAAGCCCCTTATTATCCTAGGAGTTCGAAGATATTAATTTATTTAAGAAATTTACAGTGTTTGGGAAAAATAAAATAAATGCACATGTAATTAAAGCATAAGTAATTCAGTAGTAAGTATATAAAGACATCGAAAATGTCGAACAGATTTGGAAGGAGAACACCTGCCTAGCTGCTGTAATTACAAAAGGCTATTAAGGAGTTGCTTCTTGGGTGTTTTCCGCATGCTATGACTGTGCTAGGTGTATCAGAAACCTCCAAGAAGACCTATCCCTCAAAGAAGTTCAGGAAGTAAGATGCATATGTAACATATAATTAGAGAACTAAAGAAAATGACACATATTTTAAAATTATGTATATACCTTTTATGTTTTTACATTTAAAAACCTCTCCTATGCCTTACTTACTCTTCTCAACTTTATAAAATAGGTACACTTATTTTATTTAACAGCAAAAATTAAAACTGAAGAATGAATCTTCCTGATTTAAAGCATGTGCCTATTTAAATAGATGAGCCAAAGCAAGTAGCAAACATAGCCAACATTTATTGTATACATACTATGTATCATGCAGTTAAATCGAAAAACTATGATACAGACATATGACCAGATGGTAAAAGTGATGGGCCTGTTTTGCTGGGAACATGATTATCAAGATGGAGAGGAGTCTGTAATTCCAAACAGTAAAATAACTGCTAAAACTTTCTCTTGCACACTGACCCCATCATCTGGCAAGTCATTTCAGCTTAAATATCCCTTTCTTTCAGAAATCTTCCCTTAAATAACTGTGTCAGTTGTCACCCTTATGAGCAAAGTACTTTGAATTGCTCTGTCAAGCCTTTGACATACTACATTGCATTTTTTTTAATTAAAAAATTGCACTTTCTATCAAACACATATGAGAAGACTATCCTAAAGATAATCAGCCAATGTGGGTATTAGAATACCTTAATGATGAGTCATGTGTGTGACACTCCCTGTCAGCTTTTTCTTGCTTATGGAAATATAAATATCACCAGGATTTTGAAGGTCCATCAACAATGCAGTTAAAGCTCCCCCTTTGAAGGTCCATCAACAATGTTATTTAAGACTTGGTCTGTTCAGGAAAATATGGCATAGTGGTCATAGGAATGGGGTTATGGAGTAACATTAGGAATAATAATAAAATTCATAGCTATAATTTCTCCTGTATGGAATGGGTACAATAACAATATTACCTTTAGATTCATTGTGTTTATGTTTTTATTAAATGAGATAGTTTGATTAAAGTAATTTGGAGTTACTGCCTCATAGTAGACTCATAAAACATGGTATTATTATAGTACTACTCCTATAATAAAGTTGTATGCTTCTATGTAAGTGTGGTATCTTATGTGAAAAGCTTAACAAGTAACCTTCCTAAGAGATGATAAGGTCCTAATAACATCATAATAAATAAAAATCTCATGGTGGTGGAAACTTGTCTGAAATTTATTAATTTACAATGAGAATAACTACTGTTATGCCAACTATACAATTTCTGTTGCCATGGTCTGCAAATAAGTGAAGGCAAATTTGTTAATGTGTCTATAGATGTTCAGCTATATTTGGTTAGGAATTGTCATCATATTCCCATCACCCAGGGGTTACTGTCAATGTGTATTTTTTGAAAGAATAAATAGAATAAGTTTAACATAACGCATAAAAAATGAGCTACCATGTGATCTGTGTTAGATCAGTATCACATTCAAGCAAAATACCAGTTCAATACCCAGAAAAACAATATAAATTGCATGACATTCAGTATAATATTAAAATACCATCTTCATTTCTTTTGGAAATCCATAAAAGAAAATCTCTTCTTTTTACCTTCTCTTACAAATTCCTACCCAAACTCCTAACCTCAATATTTTCCCTGCTTTCTAACTCTTGTCCCATTTTCCAACCTTTTTAGGTTATCATTTTCTTTAAACAGCTGCTCTTTAACATTTCTGATTGGGAAGAGTCCTAAAATGCTTATTTTTTGTCTCTGTTAAATAACCATCATCTCCTAAAAATCAAGAGCAATTTGTATTTTTTGCCACCCCAGATTTCTCCACAGCTAAGCTGCTGCCTCTCCTTTTTCATTTCCCTCACCTTCCGCACCCCGCCTGTTCACCAGGTTGAAGTGGGGTTCCTCCCAGATGTGGATGGGTAAAGTGTGCAATTCATCTTGCTCTGTCTCTTGATGTAATTCAGCCAAAGCAGATGTTAGGAAATTTGAGCTATTGGAGAAACAAACATATCTGAAGCTGGGTTTAATGCTTCCCAAATTCACTAGAGCTGATTCTTCTCTAAGAAGAAATAAAAAGAATGAAAAAGAATCCTTTTGATCATGAACGAAGTTTGCTACTAATTATTCCATTTTTTTTGCAGCTAAATAAAGCAGGGACCTCGATATTCTAATCCATAAAATTTCTAGGAAGTTTTAGTTTGTGATTCAATCACTCTTACACTGTCTGAGGGTTCTCTGGAACATTATGAGATTAGTACCCTATTAGATAAAGTAATTCCTTTGTGATCAATGTTTTCTCTCAATAAAAACAAACAAATCAGGGGGTGCATTTCCTAAATCAAAATAGTTGTGATCTTATCTTCTGTTTGAGTGATGGCATTTATCTTTGCCAATTACAACCTTGAATGTTGATATATGTTGCAAGAGGAGTGAGTTATGTCTGCATGCATTTCATGTCCCTGAGTATTTGGATGTCTCAAGTCCATGATCCCTCAGATATCTCATTCTCTAAGAGTCTTCATGAGGGTATGTTTCTTTTCCTCATCTCTAAATGTATTCAGTGATACTGGAAATATGTGGTCTCCTCTACTGCTGGTGATTTCTAAGCCCCATAAAAAATTACTGGCCATCCAGGTGTCTTATTTGCCTGAATCCTGTGGTTTTTGTTTTTATTGTTGTTTTGCTTTTGTTCTAGTTATCAAAACAGTACCCCATCTCTGTAGCTAAACTGCTACAAAATCCTTTAAAGCATAAAACCCTTAGAACAATAGTTTTCACCTAGAAATGCAGTTGTGAATATCCTGTAAGGATCCTACAAAGTCTCCACCATAAAATACATGATTTGTAGGTGGTCAAGCTGTCCATCAAAGAAACAGAAGTCCTTGGAAATTTGAGAAAATCATATAAATGTTTTAATGCTAGAAGTAAAAAGCCTCACTTGCTCTCCCACATATTTCAAACTCTGAGACCTGCTCCAGTAAGCATTTCAGTAGCATTTTCCAACCAGTTACAGTACTTTCTTTTCATCCATGGAAAAGTGTTCTTCATAAATTTTTTAGATCTTGTAACAAGACAACAATGCAATCGTACCTATAGTTGTAAGGGCTGCACAATATATTGTTTCTCAGTGACAATCTATTTTCTAGTAGTTCTAGAATAATCCAGGAAAGATGAGTAAAATGTCTTGAACTAGACTGAGCATGACAGCTGTGCATTTACTTTACATTATTTTTCCTTTTTTTGAAGACTTTATTTATTTGAGAGAGAGCGAGAGAGTATGAGTGGGGTTGGGGGCGGGGTATAGGCAGTGGGGCAAGGAGACTCCTCACTGAGCATGGAGCCAGACACAGGGCTCAATCCCAGGAGCTTGAGATCATGACCTGAGCCAAAGTCAGATGCTTAACTGACTGAGCCACCCAGGTTCCCCACCTTTTACTTTTCTTAAGAAAATGGGAATCTACGAAGTTTAGGCAATTTAATTTCTAATTGAAAATTCTATAGGAGAGTCTCATGAGATTTTCCAATTTGTGAATTTATATAATTGCAAAGTTGAATACTTCATATGGTATATTCTATTCTGAACTGAGCATTTTTTCTAAAATTGTCATTTTAAACACAGAGAAATCTCCAGTTTCTCTGTGAATTTGAGGTACTATTCTAAAAGCCATTCTGCTTATGTGTTTTCAACTGCAATTCTGTTGCACCATAAATCTAGCCTCCATTTCAACATGATGAGAGCTCTTGGATTGTTGTTGCAGTAAGAAAATTATCTGTGGATCAGTTAAATGTTACATATTAAGTGGAAAATTCATAATAGTAACATCTAAAATGTACCCTACATAAAAGTGGACCACCTAACTGTAAGATTGCATTACATGTTTCATTATTTATGAAGTATTTTAAATGATTTTAGTTTCTGCTCTTGGGAATGGAGAATTAACTTATTTCAGAGCAAACCTTTTATGGATAATAATTAAAAAGTCTCAACAAATATTTATATAAGGAAAACCTCTCTTTTAAGGTACTAGAGAGCAACCAGTGTAAGATAGAAGCAGGAAAAGATAAAACCTTTGAAAGAAGATAAGCATACTGAGTGAATTACACATTTATTAAGCTTCTGTACTGAGGGCATTTGTTAGTTCTTTCTTTACATAGAAAATTAGCCTCAAACAGAAAAATAGATGTTGTATAGGATCAGGAGTCAGAGGTCAGTTTGGGACTTCCGTGGCCAATATAAATTAAGGTCAAAATTCTGAAAAGAAGGAAGACACAGAGAAAGGAGGCACCCAAGCTTGCAAATGGACTCCTGCTTTGTACATATATGGTGCGAGACTCATCGTTGAAAGCAAAAATGGGAAAGATGGCAGACTGAACGCAAGTTTGAACAACTGCTCCGTGCTTTAGCATAAGGTACTGGCATAAGGACGTATGTATAGATCAGTGGAACAGAATACAGGACCTGGAAGTGGGATGCAAATGGCACAACTCTTTCTGTTTCACAAGAGAATAAAAACCAGAAGCCCCCAGGCCCCATGCTGATGAGGAGGCCAGGCCAAGTCCTGGCTCTGGGCAGATTTAGGGCTCATTTGAAGCTCCCCACTCACTGTCAGGCTCCAGAATGCTCTCTCTGGGAGAGAGGGTTTCAGTAAGGCATGGCCAAGCAGTAAGGCCTGTTGTGGCAGGTGTGGAGATATTTGGAGATACCTGGTTTCTTGGGGAACCTGGATGGTTTAGTCAGTTAAGTGTCCAACTCTTGATTTCAGTTCCGGTTGTGATCTCGGGGTTATGAGACTGAGCTCCATGTCAGGCTCTGCTGGACACGGAGCCTGCTTATTTTTCTCCTGTCCCCCTCTCCTTATGCTCCTCCCCCGCTTCCTCTCTCTCAAAAAGAGAAAAAAAAAGGCAAATACCTGTTTCTTCCCTTAAATGAAGTCCAGTTTGTATCCCTTTATGTGTATGTGTGTATTTTTTTCATCAATTTTCAAAAAAGTACTAGGGTAGTTCAGTTTGGAAAAGGAAACTTTTTTATCAAAAGATGCTGGGACAACTGCATAATATCTGGGGGTAAAAAAAAAAAAAAAAAAAAAAAAAAAACCCTGGATCCATACCTTATGGCCATACACAAAAAGGAGTTTCAGATGAATCATGATTCTGAATCTAAAGTAAAAATATAGAGGGTTTTTTGCATAAAGATCTTTACCACATATTGCAGGAAAATAAAGATAATACAGGATATCAAAGGCAATAAAACAAAGAAATTAATGAATTGGACTTACTCAAAATTAAAAATTTCTGCTCATTACAAGATGATTAAGAGAATTTTTTAAAATGCCATAAGACTTAGAAACTAAATTCAGTACATATATCTGACAAAGTTTTGTATCCAAAATAGATAAATAACCCTAAAAATCTGTAATAAAAAGTTAGAATCTCAATATAGAAATGAACAAAACTTAAACAGCTATTTCATAAAATAAGATATAATGATGACCAATAAACACAGAAATGAGTGCTGTCATCATTATTTATCATCGGGGAAATAACAAATTTAAATGACATTGTGATATCATTATATACCACTAAATAATTAAAATTTGAAAGTTTGGCATACCCAAGCCTTGGCAAGAATGAGGAGGAACTTTGGATCTCTCATCCATAGTTGGTGGTGATGTGAGATATTTAGCAGTAATGTAAATCACTTGGCATATTTTTATAATATTAATTTTGCAAATACCCCATAACCAGCCACACCACTCTTAGGAATTTTCTCCAAAAGAAATGGAAACATAAGTCCACCAAAAGATTTGTATAAAATATTTATAGCAGTTTTGTTCTTATTAGGGTCAAACTTGAAATGGAATATTCATATAAGTCAGTGTCTATAAGATGACATGGACTACTGATATATGCAACAATCTAGATGAGAAAAAAGAAGCCAGATACAAAACAATATGACTATAGAATTTCCTTATATAATGTTGTAGGACAGGCAGAACTAAATTATAGTTATAGAAATCATAACTCTATTCAGTTCTGTAGGAGTTGACAGCAATTGGATGAAAATATGCAGGATAAATAGAAACTTCTATCTCCTGATTTAGGTAGTGGTTACATAAATATATACTTGTATCTCTGCACTTCTGTGAATTATACTTCAAGAAAAAGATTATTGGAAAAATTTTTTTTTAAGTTTTATAATTCTATATCCAAGTCTTGCAAGGGGATCCAAAGAATACTATTGTATGGTGCAAAGACTAACCCTAAGGGTTTTTTCACCAGCCATATTCCTAAACCCTGCTGAACACTGGGTTAAAAAAAAAAAAAAAAAGTCTGATTTTCTTAGAACTTTCCAAGTCATAATTCCATCATGCATTCTTCCCCCCACTTTTAAAAATTCTTGTCCCCAATTTCTATTTTTCTGATGTATTTTCAGCTTTAAGCAGCTCCATAATTTCTCTCGTGGTAATTAATTTAGTCATCCTTGGGTCTTTTTCCATTTTGAAGCCCTATTCTTTAGCAAACAGAAGTTCATGCCTATAATTTTGTTCAAGCAGCAAGAAATCTTACTCTACAGAAAATTGGGCCAGAAGAATGGCTTGAATGCTCTATACTAGCCCAGATAAAACAGGATCAAAATGGTGCTTGTGAAACATTTTGTCAAAGTAAAGATGGTTAATGAATTTAATGGTTAATGGCATTAGGCCAGATCAGTCATAGGAGGAGTTAACACAAAAGACACCAAGTTGATATCCAAAGCTTCCTTAGGGTTTGAGATAAGGCTTGGTGGGAACCATCAATATTTTTCCTATGTGACTCTCAGTTTTCTAAGTGAACAGTGACGTTGCAATGTGGAAGAATGTCTCTCTCTTTGGTAGCTGCAGACTTGCATTCGAGTCCAAGGCACATGTGGTTTATGGGCTAAATCTTACTAACCCCATATGTCCTTTCATCTAGGTCCTTTGTGCAGTGCACACTCTGCACAGACATTCATAGCAACTCCACCTTTGCTCTTCCAGTGACATGTGTTTTTTTTTTTTTTTAAGATTTTATTTATTTATTTGACAGAGAGATCACAAGTAGGCAGAGAGGCAGGCAGAGAGAGAGGGAAGCAGACTCCCCATTGAGCAGATTTGGGCCTTGATCCCAGAACCCTGGGATCATAACCTGAGCCGAAGGCAGAGGCTTAATCCACCGAGCTACCCAGGTGCCCCATGTGTTTTCTTTCTATCCCAATACTTAACACACTCTCTGTATCAGTTTGAGCTCTTGGTTGAAAATAGAGACATAACCTAGCTTCAAAGTAATGTTCAAAGTAATGGTTACACTGCTGGTTAAAAAATATATATATATCCTTTCTGGTAATTATTTCCTTAGGGCTAAATGAAATTCTTATCCCTGTGTCAAATGGGTCTTTCTCTTTCCTGATTTCCCTTTACTGACTTAGAGTAATTGTTTGTACTTCAGACATGGGAGATCCAAGCTTCTCCCTTTCTCTGTCTCTGAAGATTTAGTAAGACCTTCAGTTCTTTCATGTATCAACTTTTCATGAGATAATTTGTCTCATCTATCATAATGTGTCTTGATTCTAAGTGGTATGGGAAATAAAGAATATGATTTAATTAGATCTGACTTTGTTTTACATTTTAAATGATTTTTCTATGTAAATAGTGTAGTCTTCCTTTTCTCTCTTAAATGCCTATAAACTTTCTCGTTGTTAGAAGTAAATGTTGCATAACCAGACCTAACTTAATTTTTTTTAAAACACAAAAATCTCAAGAAGTTTAGTTTCATGAAATCAAAGATGGAGGGCCAGAAGACACCCAGCCACATGAGGGTTTCTATAGATCAGGCCTGTTGGAGTACAGATGTGGGCCTGCGGGCAGATCTGCAGTTTCTGCTGCTGGGGTGGACCGGGCAGCGATGTCCCAGATACGAGACAGGAGGTGGGTCCCTATTCCATTTCTGCTGCTGCAGTGGATCCGGTCTGTCACTGGGTTCAAGTTTGGGGCAAAGGATACATCTCTGTGCTTGGCCTCACTTCTGTGGCTGTAGCTGATTGAGCCCACTGTGTCCTGGGTGGGGCTGTGGAGTGGCTCTCCCGTTGAGATCTCTGCTAGGCTGTCTCTTTCCTGGTCCTTTCCCTGAAGAGAGCAGATACTTTTGTTGGTTTGTTTTGTCTCTAGCCTTTACTGATTCCAGGGCAAGCTTCGCTGGTGCCCAGTTTGGAATCTGTGAGAAATGAAAACTCAGGGAGCTCAGGGCTGTGATGCCATCTTTGGCTTTATATTTCTCAGAGTTCTGAGTCCATTTATGATTATATGTAGAATTATTTACAGGATACCTTGATGTATTTAGAGGGAAGGAGCCAGCAAAAGTGAGTCTGGGCCATCTTGTTAACCACAAGCTTTTAAAATAAGATTCAGGTTATAATATACTGTCAACAATTTGAGAGACATCAGTGTCTTCTCTGCTGGCCATTTCTCATTGCCCATACTTTATCAGTAATTGATTTTTAAAAAGTTACTTCTTCTGGATCTTTACTCATTAAAATATTCAAAACCTTTTTATCTAATTACAGAATATTTTGTTAGTATAATTGTATCCTTTTCTGCTACAGCTGTTCATATTTATACTAATATTTATGCAAGATATATTTCATTATCCCATTTAGGCAAACATTGTGATAATTATGTGTCTCATAATTAAATGTCTTCTTAACTAAGCCCTAGCAGTTATAATAAATTCAGCTGAGTGATTGACTCTAGGATGAGTAAATATGTAGGAGAAGACCATTTGGCTTTGTTTATTAATACATCAGATAAGCTGCCTTTTGACATCCTAATAGAGACAATATTTCTCTTTTGCTTTAAAAATGAATCATTTAGCTTCCTACAGCATAAAAGATTACATTGACTCTGAGCTGACCTAGGTAGCAAAAGGTGAACATATTTGCTTTGTAAATTTGACCAAGTATGAGGACAAGTTTTACTTACAGCATAAATGGCTTCACTAATATTGAGGCAAATGAGATTTGCCTTCAAGCTTTGCCAAAGCTTTAAAGTCAACTTTTAAACAATGGAGCCTTCTAACTATAAAACGCATTTGGATACAAGTGTCAGATACAGATAAATCACACCTGCCGTAGATAAATTAGTATGCATAGTGTAACAAAGGTTTTGTTAATCTGAGCAAGAAGAATTGCATTCTAATCATCTCAAGGTTAGCAGTAAGGTAAACCCCCTTTTCAGAAAGCCAGTAATGGAGGAAACTGGATATAGTAGTGGGCTATATATATCATCAGAGCATCAGAGTCCCCTTCCAAAGGTGTGGAGATACTGTACAGAAACCCATTGTCATGCAATATGCATAGGCTTATGAGGAAGTCTGCTTTGTTAA
This sequence comes from Mustela erminea, assembly GCF_009829155.1. Lineage (NCBI taxonomy): Eukaryota > Metazoa > Chordata > Mammalia > Carnivora > Mustelidae > Mustela > Mustela erminea. Next base: position 126,717,396 of record NC_045616.1, read on the forward strand.
CTATAAGTGAAGAGAATCCTTTAAAGAAAAAAGATTCAATTTTGAGCTTTTTGATTGTTACTGATCTTCCCCTTTACGGCCTGATCAGAACAGGATTGCTCAGAAGGTACTACCTGAATTATGGTCCTCCAGTAATGTCTATGTCCTAATTTTGAAATCTGCGAATATGTTACTTTACAAAGCAAAAAGAATTTTCGGATGTGATTAATTTAAGGAGTTTGAGATGAGGAAGGATAATTACGATTATAATTATATAATTACTAATAATTTATATATTATATATTATATAATATGTATTATATAATATATAATTATAATAATATGTATATTATATTATATAATATGCAATTATTATAATAATATAATTATATAATCATAAGAATCCTTACACAGAAGGGAGGGGAAGGTCAGAGAGGAAAAAAGATTCAAAGAGGTTATATTGCTTGTTTGAAGAAGAAATATGAGGCCATGAGCTAAGTAATGTAGGCAGTCTTAGAAGCTGGAAAAGGCAAAGAAACAGACTCTCTCAGAGTTTCCAGAAGAAATGGGAGGCCGCTGGCACCCTTCAGACATCCAACTTCCAGAAATGCAAGATAGTAAATTTTTGTCTTGTTTTAAACCACTGAGTTTGTGGTAATATTTTTACAGCAACAGGGTGAAGGTAAGATGGTTCTTTACAGCCAGGAGAGTTTGCCATTAAAAAGATTTGACTCAGTCATTACATTTCTAGAATTAGTATTCATTTTATTTATGTGTACATTTATATATACATTTATATATGTGAGTAATTTTTTGCTTTAAATCTTTACTTTTCTATGAACTTCATTTTTTTTTTTTACTTTGAGCATTAATTTTATAAATAGAAAATAAGTATTATTTGACACATAATATGGTAAAGACTATTTCAGGATATGGGGATGTATCAGATGTGGGAACATGAAGTAAGGGATCTTAGTGATACTTAAATCCATCATCTTTCTTTAGAAGGGCAATCTTATGTCAGGAAACACATTTAAAAAATATCAACAAAGCAAATATTAAACGTTATCCTCTCTTTGACTGTAATTCTTAGGTAGTATCTTAGTAGAACATTTTGTATGTATACAGAAGACAAGTATGTCCATAGCAACATTGTTGCAAAATGCAAGTATCTGGACCTTACCCAAATAACCATCAAAAGAAAAATACATATATCAACTCTGCTATGGCTTGCTGTGCAGCAGCAAAAATGAATTCATTTCAGCTAAACACAACCAGACCTTGACAAAATGTGAAAATGCAAGTCAGGGATTTCATATTATTCCATTCATATAATGCTCAATACATATACAGCTAAAATATATCATTTGTAATACCAATGTGTATGGTGAAAATATTCAAAAAGTCAGGGAATGATAAAAGATTTAATACGGTGGTTAACTGAAGATAACAGAAGAAACTCGATCAAGGATCAGGGGAGATTACACACAGAAATTCCCATGTAAAGTTAATTTTCTCCCTTAAATTGATGTGTTTTACTGGATTATAAGCCCTTATAGTTTATAAGTAGCTTTTACCTACTCAATATTTAGGAAAACATTGTATAAAAACCTTAAGTAAAAATATAGGCTCTGGGGACATGAGCTGGTTCAGGGTAAAATGTTGTAATACTTATTAGTGTATATTTTTAATCCAAGAGACTTGCTATTATTGTTCTCACTTGTTTAGGAGATGATACTTCTTTTAAAAATTTCAGAGAAATCCCAAGTATGTGTTTTTTTTTTTTAAATATTCAGATATTGACTTTGGGGTTTAAGTTCCATTATATAGTGGGATGATGATATAAATTCACATTTGCTCCTCAAAATTTATCAGTATCTTTCTTTTAGGTTAATACATGCTCAATTTTTCATATACTTTTCCATAAGGGTGTTATTTTTAGGAAGCAACATTTATTTTATATAGTTATTAAATCAAACTTTTAAATTACATTTCCAGATATTCTATATTCATATTAATTTTGAAATTTAATTAAGACTGATTGAAAAGTCCTAAGCTTTCTACATCTAGGATTTTTTTTACTTTATTGCAATTTCTAGCACTTGTAGATATTTGGATATTTATCCCTTTATGCATAAAAATTCATGACTGCTGCATCATCCTCTTTTATTTCCTCTTTTGTCCATCTTTATGTTTACTATCTTGGTCTTAATTCTGAGGTAACTGTCAGTTTTAAACACCCTTTTTAATGCTTTTAAATTATTTCTCTTTGCCCATATTTTTTCGTTAGCATTTATAAATCATTTCACCTTAGTTTGATCTCAAATTGACAATTTTATTTGGAGGGCGAGTTATAAACTGGATTCTATCCCTTTTATCAATCTGTTACACAGTAGTCACCATATCTCTCAAAAATATTCTTAAATTTTTGACTTGTGGATTTCAGCTTTCTCAAATATCTGTTGTGAATTTTCTGTCTTCACTTTTTTCCTCCATTCTTTTTGTCACTGATGTGGTAAGGGTGAATGTGGAATTTTAATTCTCTACAGGTACTAATTTAATTGGAAAAAAAAAACAGTAAATGACAAAAGACTCATATTTGGGTGTCTACCTCATCTACCAGACACTGTACAATCTGGACTGACTGAAATATTAATCTTGCGTCACCTGCCTGGCAGTAGATACATAAATATTATCTTAATTATAAGGCCTTGAAATAAAGTTTAAATATGTACTATAAATAAATATTGGATTCATGGCTTAATCATTACTGGCTATGAAAAGAAACTGTCCCTGACACAATAGCTAGAATCATTTATTATTCAACTTCTTAGTTTTCCTGAAGATGGCCCTCATCCTTTGTAGACCTCCAGATGAGTGTGCTTATTCTCTATCAAATTTCCCTTTCTTCATGAGTCTTTCCAAGTCCTACTCTAACTGCCTCTAATTATTTTAATGAAAGCAACAAACCTCCCAGTATTCTGCAATTCCTCCATGCTCCCATTCATGTGCTTATATTTATGTCTTAGGTCTCCTCTTGCTTTAAAATTTGTTGCTTGAATCCATAATCAAGGATAAGGGCTACATCAGCCCCTCCCTTTAGTAGTTTACAAATTGAATTTTGGGTGATAGTGATTTGGATAAACTGAATTGAGCTTAATATCTGGCAGTATGAGTTAGATTTAAATTCTCCCCCACCCCACTCTCTCTCATTATCTTCAACTCATCCCTTCTTTTCTTCCTTCTCTCCACACTCAATTCCCATTTAAGCTATAACTAATATTGACTAACTTTAGATGTTCAGGGAACATCAAATGTGGTTTATTGATATCCATCCGAATGCAAATGTAAACATTTCAGGAAAGCGAACCTGTATCTCTGATTGGTGTTCTATCTGTATAAATGAATGAGAAAAAGAAATATTCAAAACTTTTATGGTGCCACTTCTGCACAGAAATGAGAAATGGCTGCCACCTCAGCTGTTGAGCATTGCACAAAGCAAGCAAATTTGTTTTCCTTCTCTAATTTAATATGTAGTTTCTGCAGTCTGTAAAAAAGGGTTTTCTCATGCAACAAGTTAAAATGGACCTGCTACAGTCACGTTTGGTGAAATTTTTGAACTGAAAGATTAAGTTGAGAGCAGTAGATTCTGTTAAAAGACAAAATATCCTAAAATGTAAGAAAAATAAACAAATTGAATTAAATATTGCCACACACAGGTAATTATTCACTTTTAAAAAATGTGTATTAAACCTACACTCCATCCCCATCAAGTGACATCGAACTTCGGCAAAACGAATTTGTCCCACTTGATGTTTACATCTTAAATATTGAGTACAAAACATCCACAGCATATTGACAAGCTTGTCACTTGCTTCTCTGCTGAACAATATGTACAGCCTTTAACTAATCCTCCTCAGCTCTGAGGAACAAACTGTAAGAATCAGTCAATATTTTGTCATTTCAGTATTACTACATTTGCCCACAAAATCCTACACAGATGGAGATAAAAGCTCTACTACAAGCAAAGAGGGCATTTTTTTCCTTTGCCACAAAATATTGATGAAGTGCTTTATTGAGGTGGAGATCTCATTAATTATTTGATTTACAGAAAATGAAGGCAGAGGGAAATGAGTGCCCTGGCTAATACCATGATGTACCATCTTGAGACTTAAGATCTTTTTAATGTATTCATCAGGGGTGCATCTGAAAGGGGAAAGAGTGCGCTGAATGGGTCCATTAATTTAATTGAAGCAAGCTCAGACAAGAGATAAAACATCCCAGCCGGCTTCTTTTCATGCAGCATGAGCGCTGTAGTAAACAGGCAGAGATCCAAACACACCAAAAAGAAATAAAGGTACATGGAGACTCTAGAGACTTCAAGGCCATGTAATATCAACAGATGCAGAGGTGAATAAACCCTGAAGAGGCCCTCTCTTCATGCACCACCATGTCCGTGTTCCACGGGCACTGTCTAGGCTTTATTAGGAAACTGAACGACTCTGAGGTTACATGTAAGTAATTTAGACTTCCTAAGGCAAAGTTGCATTTGTTCTTTCTTTCTTTCTTTTTTTTTTTTCTTTTTCCAACTTCTGAGAAATAGACTCCATCTCCTGCTCTTGAAAGGAAGAGATGGAAGAGGGGAAATGGACTTCCACTGATCTCAGACGCATCTTTAAATGATGTTGCTCTTTTCAGCTATCTGATTTTGAAATGTTGCAGTCAGAAAATTCTTTTAGTCCTGAAGAGGTTGGGGCCTCTTGGTGCACTCAACATTTGTCTTTCAGCGGTCGGCCTAAGTGTGCACAGCACATTAATTCAGTCCCTGGCTGTACATGAGAACACAAAACAACTGAGGAGGGTCTCCCAACTCAACACAAAGCCTGGCTGTTGCACGTTATTTCCTCTGATAAAAGATAATTTTGTGTGTTTAATCAAAATTGTATTATATTCAGATATTCACAAAGTCATTAACTCTCAGCATTTAGAGCTAAAATCATAACATATGCATTAAAAATAATTAGTGAATGTAAAACTAAATGTATAGTTTTCCATAAAAACGTTAGAAAAAATTGACATTGGAAAGTGCTGCCAAATGCATTTTCAGTGCTTAAAAATAAATGAACAGTTTGTGAAAGAAATAAAGCATCTTTTAGTCAAATTAGATTCTACCTAATATCATAATTTTAATAGCGATAATAAGCACGATGAATAAAAATACCTTGGTGTCTTGGAATGTAAACTTAAAACTAGTGACAAAACATAGGTATTCTCATAATGACAACTAAAATATATTTTCAGACCTATAAATCATGATTATATTTTGAATACCAATTTTACAACTCAGTATAAACCATAGAGATCCTTAAAATCAAGTAGTTTTAGGAAAAAAAAAGGAAACACTCTAGTACTTGAAATAACTTTTTTTCATTTTTTACAGTGTCTGCGAGGTATTTCAGTTTTTAAAAAGTTTCACTATTTTTTATTCTTCAAATATCATTTGAAGAATATAAAATAGTGAAACTTTTATTTATTTTCTTTCTTATATATGGAAAATGCTTCTTTCTTACTTTAAAGGTTATTTTGTCTGCAGAATACATTTTGTAAATAATTTCTTTATGTGGATAGAGTACATAAAATAGTTTAAAATAGTGTTATTTAGTTATGTAAGTGGTATGAGTTCAATAATATCACAAGTGAGTTCTAATGAGCTAAACTGTTTTTTTTTTATGCTTGAGTAAGTTACTTTTTAAATCATTAATATAAGTGGGAGAAAATTAAGAAGCTACTAACATGCCTTTCTAGAGCCCTGATGTGGCTAAGCAGAGCCCTGTCGCCAAGGGACAGGATGAGACAACACAAGTGCAAGATCTGACCACAACACGTTGTAGCAGCACATTCCTGATGACACCTCTGAGAGCCAAGCAGGCCCTTTGCATAGTCACTGAACAATTCCTCATAGATTTTATGTTAACAGTTAACTTATTCATTTTTTTAAAGATTTTATTTATTTTAGAGAGAGAGTGAGCAGGTGAGAAAGAGAGACAGAACGAGCAGGGGGCAGACTCCCCACTGAGCAGGGAGCTCGAGGTGCAGTTGGATCCTAGGACCCCAGGATTATGACCTGAGCCGAAGGCAGTTGCCCAACCAACTGAGTCACCCAGGTGCCCCAGTGGTTAACTTATTCAAATTGGTGGTTCCACCTAAGCATAGGTTTGTTTACTCATGCTACCTTGAATCACCAGAAACTAAATATGAGAGAAATTCTATGCATTAGTCTAAATGTTGGCATATATTTAGCATTTGTCCAAAACTGCATTTAAGAAAAAAAGAGGTTAACTATTGTCCATAAGAAACATCAATTTTATGATTCATAAAACTAAGGTATTTGATCTGTTTTTATAAAATGTAATAATAAGTAAGCAACTTAGCACTGAATCATTAATACAGATCTTAGGGACATTTGGGTGGCTCAGTTGGTTAAGTCTTTGGCTCAGGTCATGATCACAGGGTTCTGGGATCGAGCCCCATGTAGGACTCCACACACAGCAGGTAGTCAGCTCGAGGATTCTCTCTCTCTACCTCCTCCCGCTGCTTGTGCTTTCTCTCTCTCTCTCACAAATAAATAAATAAATACAATCTTTTTAAAATGTACAGATCCTATACTGTATGAGGCTATCATTAAAGTGAATCATCTCGGTAAATGTTTTCACTGTTCATAATTATTTAAATTACTACTATGTTATATGGCTACTTTATAGGAGATACTATATTTAAAATAAATTTATGTATCAGATTTCTTAATGCTACCTTATAAAAATTATTGTGATAGGTATATAAAATTAGGATTACTTTAAGACTACTATCAAGACTGTGCATTACTTTCAGTACTTGTACAGTTAATAGAGTTTGCTATAAATCAGTGTGATTGGACTATAGCAATGGGCATCGGCTGAATAAATGGCCAAAATATAATTTGCTTTGGATTTTCTCTCTAGTTTTCTGACAAATCCTTCCTAACTCATCAACATCATCATCATAATCAGTAGCAATAACAGATGCAGAAGAAAACAATAATTTAATTTAGTGCCTATATATGTTGTCTTGATACACATTGTACAAAAAGCAGTACAATGATTAAGAGTATAGGTCTTAAATCAGTCTGCCTGGGTGTAAACCTATTTTAGGTTTTCTGTTTTAATGTTTGTATATCTTGGTTTTCTCATTTCTAAAATAGAGATTAAATGATATAACGGATTGTTGTGAGGATTAAGTGAGGGTAATATGTAAGACATCTTTAAGAGCATTTAGTACACGTTATTATCATTATTACATTATAGGTGATAACACATTCCATTAGAAAAATATGAGTGAACATTATGAGAATACTTGACCAAAACATGCTTTTTTTAAAAAACACTGATAATAGCATCATTTTTTCTTTGTTTTTCTTGTATGCAACTTCAGATATTAAATTTCATCTTATAAAATAAAAAAGATTAAAAACATATCTATTTAGAAAAAATAAGTATTTGTAAAACAAGAGTCCTTTTTTTCCCCAACCAACTCTAACTTTGACTTTTTTTTTTTACCTTACCATACTATCCACTTACCAATGTTTAACACCATAACTTTATTAAAAAGTATTTTAGAGTGCAAAAAACTCTTTCCTCTTCTGGATTTCTATGATGCTTATTTTTATTACCACCATGATGGGTTGTGTGTACACGCCGCATTTCTTTATAGATCAGACTTTCATGGTAGACTCTCATTTATGTATTGTTAAAAATCTCTCCAATGTATTGCCCTCCATAGGTTCTCATGAATATTGTCACCTTGATGTCTGTTGAAGTCAGCCATTCCTTCAAGATTTAAAGGAGATTGTCTCGGCCTTCTGTCTCTTGGTTCATGGAGGGCCCTTCCCAAAATATTTATGAATTCAAATGACTTAAATTCTCTGAGTCACTTCTGGTTCCAGTTAATGTCCTTCCTAAACTTTTGAAGTCTCTCACATTTCATTTCCTATTTACTTCTGTGTGTGTGTGTGTGTGTGTGTGTGTGTGTGTGTGTGTGTGTGTTTCCCAGTAAGAGAATTTAGTTTATTTCCCTGGGTTCCCTGGCATTCCCTTTCCCCCACTATACATACAGAGCATGCTCACTTTTTAAATTTTTTTTTTGATTGGACCAGCAATAGTTTATTCCACAGTTTATAACTCCAAATCCTCTTGCTAAAAATCCCTTCTTTCAACTTTAAGGAATTCTTTTTTTTTTTTTTGTCCCCCCCCCCCCTTCACTCTTTCCTATTGGCTCTGGATTTTGAAAGCAAAGACCCCTCACTTGCTTCAATCTGCTTAACCCCAGCCTCCCCAAACATTATAATCTCCTTATTCTCCACTCTTATTCTTAAGTGACTCACTTTTGTGCATATAAATAGTAATGTAAACAATAAATTATGCATTAGGAATTTGAGCAAGATTGACAGTGTTTTTAATGGTAATATTTTTTCTTTTACTGCCCATTTCCATATGCAAGAGATTTATTTATGAAATTTATACTATTATAAAATTTATTTATACTTTACTGGTAATTATAAATAAGTACATAATGTATTATAAAATGTAATTTTATAATTTATTTAAAAATTTGTTTTTGTATACACTAAAATGAATTATTCTACCTTTTCTTTGGAAAGCAGAGTATTTTTAAAAATATAGCTGTAAATGAACTACCTTTGTGATATAATAGATGAAAGTATAGAAATTAATACTTTGATGCATTTTAACATCACTGAGAAAAACTTCTAAAATATGCTTTAAATAGATCCTATACTAATGATACGTCTGAAAGAGTGAACTGGAGGGTCTTTTATAGGTCCTTGAGATTAAAATTTGGATCATAAAATTTAAGTTTGAAATGGGTTGAAATGGTGAATCGAATTTAAATGATATGTGGACTTTGTTTTTATTTTTATAACAATTATAGCTTTTAAAATTAGTTTTGTGTTATATAGTATCCAATTATGAACCCTCTAAAACATTAAGTGCTATAGGAAATGGTGAACAATAGAACATCTACTTCTCATTATGAAGGTTGCAATTTGTTTCAGGTGATGTGACTAATATGCCTGTTATAAAATTGATTTAATATAAAGTGTATTGTCTTACGAATCTAATCATGTTCTAAATTGCAGGTAGGGATTTCAAGTAATATAGTCAAAGAAGGCTTCTTTAGTAAAGAAAAATAGGCCATCAAAAAATGAATAAGGTTTGTGGGAGAGCAGTTGAAATGAGTAAATTCATGACTTTGGTATAATTTGGGGACAGTCAGGCTAGCTTGGGAAAGAAGAAAGTGACCTGTCTCTATTATTCCTGTGAGACACTGAGGCTCTGCTTTTTGAAGACCTAAGGCTTTATATACTCAGAGTGCATTTATTCTGTACTTTCAGTAGGAATATTTAATACAATTACATTTTTTCTTGTAAGCTTTATTTTAAAATTATACAAAACTTTGATTCTTTTATGGAACATATACACATATATACATGTGCATACACTTTGGTTCCTTGGATTTGCATGACACACTAAAATGCTGATTTTAAGATTATTTTCTTTCGATAACTCAAGCGATACATTGACAAATATTTTTATTCCTAACCAAGAAATGAATTTATTTGCTTCCTGGAACTTTAATCTACATTTTGAAATGAATAATAATATACCTAGTTTGGAAAAGTTCTTCTCAAAAAATATTGTGTCAATGTCCATATTTATTATTAAAAACTCTGGCCAATTTTATAGCTGTATCATTACTTTCACATATAAGACTACGAATACATTGTACTAAAAAGCAGAGTGGCTGAGTGGTTAGGTACATATCTTTGGAGAAAGTCACAATTTATTAACTATAGAACATGTTGAACTTCAGATGTTTATTATTGAAATAATGATTCAAGTAGTCAGTTGGATACATTCTTCTAAAGCTTAGAAGGAAAGTCTGGGCTGGAGATAAAAATGTGTGAGTATTTTGCAAATAGATGACTGTTAGAATTATGAGTTTAGATCAGATCACCAGAGGAGTAAGTTTAGAATTAAGGACTGAACCTTGATCAGTGTAATATTGAAAGGTTGGGGAAAGTCAGAAAAATACTGAGGAGAAATAGAAGGCAAAGAAGACTCAGTGAAGAAGATATATCAAAGAGGAAAAAGATGTCAACCCCCCTCATTATTGTTAATAAGTACACAGAAGAATGACTAGCGATCATTAGACTGGAAGATTATTGGTCACTTTGGCAAAAGCAATTTTGGTAGGCAAAAAAATGATTTGATTGAACTCAAGAGTGAGTGGGTGATAACATATAGAAATACTTCAAGACAATAAAATTCTCTTTATCGAAACAAAACAACAACAACAACAAAATACTGCAAAAATTGCCCTAAGAGCGAATCTCCAAAATATTATAATTAAATATCAGGAATGATATAAGGCTACTGATATCTGATATTGTCTTCTAGTCTTAGAACAACAATAAAAAGAAAGGAAACAATTAGAGAAATATTGGGGAAGAAGATATAACTTTATTTTTCTCATATGGTTATAATCCTGAAAACCTAAGAGTTTCCAGTGAAACAGTCTGTGTAATACGATCACATTAATCCACTTTTGTAAAATTATCTGGAGGTGAGTATATAAGAATTTTTTAAATAAGAAATATATTGTACCAGATTACTTGATGCAGTTTGAGAAATACCTCAGATGGTTTCAAAGTACATTTTGCTTCTAATCCTTTAAGAAAGGATTAATGAAATAATTAGGTGTATTAATTCAAAATGAATAAAATAATTAGGTGAGTGTCTTTAATACAAAATAAGTATAAAAGATAAATAACTTTTCTAAATTCTAGTAATTAATACTCAAAAATGTGTATGGAAAAAATTTTACTCATGGTGATTTAAAAAATTACAAAGCATATAGGAATACTTTTAATTAAAAATTAGAGTTTCTCTAATAAATAAAATTTTAAAAAGACCAAAATACATCTAAAAAATGGGAAGAGAGGCCATGATTTTGGAAGGGAAGACATCATAAAAATGATACTTTTCCAAATATTTTTCTATAAAGTCAATGCATTCAATTTTTAGTTGGGCATCTTTTTTTTTCAAGCTCCTGTTAAGAATAATTTTCTAATAATTTTCAATTAAGAGAAAGCACAGCTATGGTGTCTTTGCTTTATTAGTTAACGCTATGAAACTACTATAATGATTCAATTTGATATTACCTTTGCTTCCAGGAATACAGGAGCATGTGGAAACTGATCCCACTTTAAGTGAAAATGTAACTGCTAGTGAAATAAAGCAAGAAAGTTTAGTATTTTCCATTAAAATCTAAGGGTAAAGGAAATGTTCCAAACCAAGTCTTGAGCACTAACATTATAAAACATATACCTATATATATAACTATAAATATAGATCTAAACTATAAATATACATCTAAAAAATGGGAAGAGAGGCCATGATTTTGGAAGGGAAGACATCATAAAAATGATAATTTTCCAAATATTTTTCCATAAAGTCAATGCATTCAATTTTTAATTGGGCATCTTTTTTTTTCAAGCTCCTGTTAAGAATAATTTTCTAATAAATATAGATTTATAGTTATATATAGTCGAAACATATGAAATAAATAAGTGAAGTATGTATATACTTTTGTAGGCTGAAGAATAGCATTAGCAGATTTCATACAAAGCTTATACATTTGAAAGAAAAGAATTTGTAACATGTTGTAAACTTTTGTAATAAACTTTTGATCATAAATTAGAAAGAAAGGGCAAAAATTTCAATAAAATATAAGCAAAGAGAATAAAGAGGGGATTTTACAAAAGAGCAAATCCGAACAGCCAACAAATGTGAAAAGCTATTCAAATACAATAGCAGTCAGGGAATCACATTAAGAAAAGAATAAAATATCAATTTATAGGCAGTTTAGGAGAAATTAGACTGTCATTAGTAGAGATGTGAGGAAGCAGTATTCTCACCAATTGCTACAAAATGTGTGAGTTGTTAGTGAATTTTTTTTTTTTTTAAAGAGCAGTTTGTTGGCATCTACTGCAACTAATCATGTGAATATTTTTTGGCCTGGCAGTCTTACTCCTGGGAATCTATAACTCAGAAATAAAAACTGTTAGAACTCATTCACAAATTTGAAAGTGTAAGCATGGTAATGTTGTTTGTAGGAGCAGAAGTAGAACACATGAACACAGACATTAAAAACAAAAATAAAAAGATTTAATAATATACACAACATTCACACTGTGGAATAAAATATTGCCATTAAAAGGAATGACTTGCAAATACATCCAATAATTTGGAGGATTTTCATTAGATTTTGTTGAATGAGGAAACAACTCAAGAAATAGGTACACGATAGGCTCAATTTTTATAAAACTGACAAACATTGCTGTGTATGTGTGTGTGTGTCATTAAGTAAGCATAGAGAAAAATTACGAAGATTATTAAAATGTAATTTAAAAATTACGAAGATGGGGTGTGGGTGGCTCAGTTGTTAAGCATCTGCCTTCGGCTCAGGTCATGATCCAGAAGCCCCACATGGGGCTTCCTGCTCCGAGGAAAACCTGCTTCTCCCTCTCCTACTCCCCTGCTTGTGTTCCCTCTCTCACTGTCTCTCTCTCTCTCTCTCTCTCTCTGTGTCAAATAAATAAGGAAAATCTTTTAAAAATTATGAATATTATTATTATTACAGAGGGAGCTATGGATAAAGAATGGCTGGGTTTTGTTTTTTGTTTGTTTGTTTTTGTTGGTCTTGGAGGAAAAGAATGAGAAAGTCAGAAGTGCAACAGTCTGTGTAGTATCATGTTACCCCACTTCTGTAAAATTATCTGGAGGTGAGTATATAAGAATTTTTTAAAGTAAGAAGTATGCTGTACCAGATTACTTGATGCAGTTTGAGAAACAGCTCAGATGGTTTTGAAGTACATTTTTGCTTCTAATCCTTTAAGAATTTTGTAATTCCCACTTTTTCCCTTATGAATTTGCTTGAATTTGAAGGAAAAAAGGTAATATTAAATGTGGTTTTGTGGAATTAATCATGTTGAATTGACTGATCTGAGAATGTAATATTTTCTGACCACTTGTGAAACTCAACAGTGGGATTCCTTCAGCTGTCATTCTTCTAGCACTCTCTTAGCGTAACAGGTTTCAGAATTCAGACTAACCGGAAGGCCAAAGCTGTTATTACTCAATCAGTGTGTTGTTGTTCTCCTATTATAGACAAATGCTTGGGAATAAATAATTTAAATTATAAATAATTTTATAAACAATTTTTTCTTTTACTTTCATTTAGAATACCACTAACACTTGGGACAATTGACTAGTTCCAAGATTATATTATCAGAAAAACCTAGATTTTAGTATCCCTTTTATTACTAACCAGCTATGAATCTGGTTCTAACTCTCCTTCTACTACTAACCAGCTATTTTTGGTCAATTTGTTTTTCACATTTATTGGACAGAATCACGAATATTTAAGCTACAATAATTTCACAGAGTTTGGGGGTCATGGAATCTTTCAAAAGGAAGAGAAGTCTTATGTAATTAATTATTACTTAAATAGCATCACAATTAGTCCCTAAAATAAAAATAGAAAATACATTTTTGTGCAATAAAAGAGGGACATTTATTTGAAAGTTGTTAATGTTATGCTAGCAAAGGTGATCTTATATGTTTAATTTTTTCTTCAAGATTTTTTAATGACATATAAGGGAATGTTAAGCAAGATGCCATATTTTTTAAGTAAAATTGAAAGTAAATACAAACTGCCACTATCAACAAAAACAGAATTAAAAAAAAAAAGACTGAAATAGAATCCCAGACTGCTTCCTTATTTAAGAATAATTATTTCTGCAAAGCTACACATTTTAAATAATACCTGCTTCTTTACCAAAAACATCAGCTGAATAGTTTTTTAAACTTTCATGCAAAGATAGGTTAAAATGAATAGTAGCAATTTTAACATTTTTTTCTAAATCTCTGCTGTGAAAAAAAAATTTCATAAATAAATCTAGATATTTAAAATTCATTGATATTTTATACAATTTCTTTGCTATCCAGGGGTACTTAATTTCACAGATGTCATAATTTATACCTCATATATATTATAATCCAGGGTTTCACATAAAATTTTAATAATGGAGAACCTAAGTATTATAAAGATAATTTAAGATTTAGAAAATAGAATTTTAAAAATGCACATTATGCTTATAATTTCAAAAATATTACTGAGTGCTATAGTTATTTTTTAAGGAAACTAAGATAATATATCCATAATTTAAGTGGGGTTGGTTTTAAGCTCAGACTAATTGAGAAATTTAATTTTATTTTCCATACTCAGAAATTACATGGAGTGGATATTTTTGGCTTGGAGGAAAAGGTACATACAAACACTTGGGACCACAACTTTTCCTTTAAAGGACTGCTTTAAAATCATTTTTAGAAAAAAAAAAAATTCACAGATTAACCCCAAATCTTTCTTCCTTATTTTGAAAAGTGCCTTTCAAAGATAATAAGGATCATAATATTGAAATATAAAAAGCAAGTGCATACATGCTGGTAAATTTGCCTCTTGGAGATGTAATCACCCTCTCATTTGGCATTTTCATTTCTCCTTTTCTGTCTTCAATTGTCAGTGTATCTTTATATCTTGTACTGTTCTAAAGGCACGGTGGGTGCTCCGAGAATCATGAATAGCAGTAATAAGAAAACTAATAATATAGAACAGATTTCTCTGTAGGTTAAGCTGTGAAAAAGCAATATTGAGATTAATCAGAAATCAAATGTATCAGAATTATGAAGCTTTCAGTTTGGAAAGAGAAGAAATAAAACAAACTATAGTACTCGAGTTATCTCATTTAACACCATTGTGTTGAGAGGTTTAAGACTGGAGAAAGCTGCTCAGAGGATGATCATTGAAGCTGGCTTTTTAAATGTAGTCTGTACTTAAGTCAAGACATGTCACTGGGCCCCTTTGTTAGTAAACAAGGTGTTGATGGAAAATCTTGACATATTTTTGCTACATTCTAAAGAGAAAAAAAATTATACCATTAAACATAAACTGTAGCTGAACTGTGTTTACAGTAGCATTACAGATTAACATTTTCATTTCCATCTTTGTAAATATATTGAGAGTAAATATAAAGGCTTTATGGAGGCAAAGAAGATTTTTTGTTATACATTTAATTTTTATTTTAAAAGATTTTATTTACTTATTTGACAGACAGAGATCACAAGTAGGAAGAGAGGCAGGCAGACAGAGAGAGAAGAAAGCAGGCTCCCTGTGGAGCAGAGAGCCTGATGCGGGGTTCGATTCCAGGACCCTGGGATCATGACCTGAGCCGAAGGCAGAGGCTAACCCCACTGAGCCACCCAGGCGCCCCTATACATTTAATTATTAAATCAACTTTTAAAATGTGTCAAATTATATACTCTGAAAGGTAAATTAACTTACAGAAAGTATTCTCCTCATAGACAATTCCTTTTAATGCAGCTATTGGTTTGAATTAGGGAAGATCATGGGTTTTGAACGCCTTGTAAATTTAGGTATCTTGTCCTATCATATCTAAAATGCCATGCAATAATGTAACTTCAGATGTCTCAGCTCCTCTTTGATTATAAAGAGTAAATATTATCATGTTGTGTACACTGTGGGACATTCAACAAATCCATGAAAAATTAATAGAAGAAAGAAAACAAGAAATAAGGCAAACACCACCAAGTTTAAATGCATCAATAAAATCTGAACAGTCCTATGAAAATGTAGGTGACAGTAAGATAGCTTTAAATATGGGATTTAAAATCAGTTTGACAATGGCAACTAAATATACAGGAATTAGTACTATCCTATTTTTATTTCAAAAAATAAAATGGATTGTGTAGCACAGCTGTAGGAGGTCATATTTCCATTATAATTTATTCTGGAAAAAATTTATAGTTGTCAAGTTACTCAAGGTCTACTTTTTTAAATATATAAAACCTTTCTTAGTCTCTTCTTTATTATTCAAATAGGTTGCCATGGAATTATAGATTTCTGACACTTTATTCTCAAAACACATCTTTTCATGCTATAAGGAAAATACATGTTTTTAACAAAAAATAGGCGTTTAAGGTAAAATTAAAAATTTAAAAACCATATTATTTAAAATTTAATTTGGCTTGTTTTTAGAATAAAATGATAACATTGTGATGTTTGACTCCAAAATGCAAAATTCTTGATATGTAAATATATATAATATATTGATAGATAACATTACAGACATACACACCCATGGTTTATTTTTCTGTACCTAATTACAGAAAAGTTAAGTATGCTACTTTAATGAAACATTTATGGCAACTTAAAATAGTTATAGGCAAATGGCACTGGTCTTATGTGAATGAAATAAACCAATCTGTTTAACCAATAAAAATAGTTAAGAAAAAATTAAGAAAAAGTTAAAATAGTTAAGAAAAATATAACAAATCAAAGAACTGGATAAATGGAAGGTGTGTTTGATTTAGTTAATTACCTCCAACTAGCTAAGTCATTAAATTTTTGAACATTATGCTTGACTCAAATGAGTAATCTATAATTACAGCTGATGACTTCAAAACCCATCTCTCAAAAATTGAAAGAACATCTAGACACAGAATTAGCAAGGATGAAGAAGAACTCAAAAAACCAATTAGCCATAAGGATCTAATGAGGAATTATAGAACACTCCACCCCAAGACATCAGACTACATTTTTTTTTTTCAATTTCCCACAAAACTTACACCAAGGTAAATCGTATCATAGGACATAAAAGACACCTAAAGGTTAAACTTACTGTGTACCCTGACAACATGGAATCAAACTAGAAATCAATAATTAAAAGATAAGATGATCATCACCTAATAATTAGAATCTAAGCAACACACTTGTAGAGAATCTTTTGTTCAGAGAGGAAGCCTCAAGAGAAAAACAAATAAGCACATGGAGCTGAAAGAAAATGAAAATATAACATATAACATATCAAAATTTGTGGGGGTACTGTTAAAGCAGAGTTGAGGGGGAAATGTATAGTACCAGATGCTTACATTACAAAAAGAGGAAAAGTATCAGGTCAGTTACCGTAAGCTCCTAACTCAAGAGACTAGAAAGCGAAGAGGAAAATAAAATCAAAGCAATCAGGAGAAGGAAATAATACAGGTTATAAGCTGAAATCAATGGAATTGAAAATAGAGGAAATAAATGAAGCAAAAAGAAGCAAAACCTAATTCTCTGAAAGATCAATAACATTGATAGAACAGACAAAGGAAAGAGAGAAGATACAAATGATCCATTACAGGTATGAAATGGGGGTTATCGCTTCAGAAGGCCAGAGGGTAAAAAAGAAAGAAGAAAATACTATGAATAACCCTACAATCATAAATTTGATAAATCTGAAGAAGTGGACCAATGCCTCAACAAACACAAACAACCACAACTCAAGCAAGAAAGATACATAATTTGAATAGCTCCATAGCAGGTAAATATTTCTAGGTCCAGGTAGTTAAGAATTCTACCAAATGCTTAAAGAATTAAAACCAGTTTTGCACAATCTTTTCCAGAAAGTAAAAGGAAAAGGGACAGCTTCCTAAATTATTTTATAAGGCCAGAATTTACTCTGATTCCAAATTGAGACTAAGACAGTATAAAAAATACTGATTGATATCCCTCACAAATGCATATGTAAAATTCTTAACAAAATATTTTTTGCTTGGATATGAAATGAAACTCAACAATATATGCAAATGATTATATACTATGATCAAGTAGACTTTATTCCAAAATGCAAATGTGGCTCGGTATGCTAAAGTCCATCAGTGTAATCGTTTGACAAGAACATCAATTTATGATTTAAAATTTAAAAAAAAAAAAGAAAAATGGGAATTAGGAAGAACTTCTTCAGGTTGTTTTTAAAAATCTTCAAAAGCCTGCAGCTAAATATTAATGGGAAGAGACTGAATGCTTTCTCTCTAATAAACAGGCAAAGGAGTCTTCCACTATTTTTATTTAAAGTGTTGGAAGTTGGAGCGCCTGGGTGGCTCAGGTCATGATCCCAGAGTCCTGGGATGGAGCTTCACATCGAGCTCCCTGCTCAGCGGGGAGTCTACTTCTCCCTCTCTAACTCCCCCTGCTTGTGTTCCCTCTCTCCCTGTGTCTCTCTCTGTCAAATGGGTAAAATCTTAAAAAAAAAAAAAAAATCGTTTAAAAAATGGTGGAAGTTTTATAAGGCAAAAAAAGAAAAAAAAAGAGAGAGAGAGAGAAATAAAAAGTACGCAGTTTGAAAAGGTAGACTAAAACTGTCTCAATTTGCTAATGATACAAATTCTAAGTTGAAAAATCCTAAGGAATCTACAAAAACACTCCTAGGACTAAGAAATGAATTCAGCAAGTTTGGGAGATACAAGTTAAATATACAAAAATCAACTGTTTTCTTTATGCTTGCAGTGAATGTGGACAATAAAAGTATAAAATAATTTACAGTCACTCAAATATATAAAATATTTAGGTGTAAATCTAAGCAAATTTATACAGGACTTGTATGCTAAAAACTGCAAAATGCTAATGAAAGAAATCTAAGATTTAGCTAAATGGAGAGACTTGTATCCGTGGATTGGAAGACAACATGATAGAGATGTCAGTTCTCACCAAACTGATCTATATACTTAATGCAGTTCTTCTCAAAATCCCAGTAAGTTTTTTTCTTTATAGACATAGTTAAGATTTTTTAAAATGTACATAGAAATACAAAGGAATTAGAATAGCAGAATTAATTTGGAAAGAAAAAATAAAGTTAAAGGAATTGGTCTATTAAATTTCAAGGCATTATATAGCTACAGTGATACAGACTGTGGTTTTGACATAGGAATAGACACATAGATCATTGGAATAGAATAAAGAACCCAGAACTTGAACCACATAAATATTCCCAAATGATATTTTCCCAAAGCTGCAATTTTCCCAAAGCTGCAAAAGCAATTCAGTGAATCACTTTGGGCAGTTGACTAAGATAAACAATAGTGACAACACCAAAACATCACCAAGATGTGGAGACCCTGTGTCACTCCGACATTATTAGTGGTGAGGTTGTAAAATTGTGCAGTCTGCCTCCCCCAGAAAATAGTTTCATAATTTCTTAAAAAAACTGAACATGTAACTACCATATGGCCTACCTGTTGCACTGTTGAGCATTTATCCTAGGGAAACTAAAGCTCATGCTCACCTAAAAACCTGTTCCTAAATTGTAGCAGCTTTATTCATAAAGCTGGAAAACAACTCAGATGTCCTTAGATAAGTGAGCGGTGCATACATACCACAGAATACTACTTATGAATAAAAAGGAATGAACTACTGATACACATCCCAACACAGATGAATCTCCCCAGCGTGCTGAGTGAAAAGAAACTAATTCTAAAAGCTCCCATTCTGACTGATCCTATTAGTGTAACTCTATTGAAATGACAAAAATCATTTAAATGAACGTTTCTATAGAGCTTTACAGTGGTTATCAGGTGATAATGAGGGTGTGCTGCGTAAGACTGAAGTGAGTGTGGCATGGCAACGTAAGGGATTTTTGTGGTGATGAAAATATTGCCATTATCCTAAAGTACGAATGAATGAATCAACTTACGAATGATTAAAAATAAATGAGTAAAGCAATACTGGCATAGGTAGGCAACAAAAATAAAATTGGAACCTTACTCCAATCTTTGCAAAAAAAAAATTCATTATAAATAGATCCAGATTTATACATTTTAAAGGTATGTATGATCTAGATTAAGAAAATATAGGCCAAATTTTTAATAATCACAGCATGAAAATAGCCTTTCCAAGTAATACATAATATAAAATCCATAGCGTAATAACTCTTATCAAAAATAATACACAAGGTTGAAATTACAAACTGATGAGCAAAAAATATATATATATATAAATATATATATATATATACACACACACACACAGTGTAAAATGAAAGGTAAATTCCTTACTTAAAAAAAAACTCATTCAAAAGACTTTATTATAAAAAAAAGTTGCTGAAAAAATATGCAGATCCAAGGAACAATGATATTTTATTCAGATTGAAGTGGCTTTTTAATGCACTCTGGGAATATAACAGGTGCAAGGGCTTCCGGAGAAAAATTTATACTGTCCATCAAAATTCAATATATATATATCTATCAACCACCATAGTTGAATTTAACTAAAGTATATACTCACAGAAATTCACTGATTTATAATCATAAGTAATTTGCTGCATCATAGTTTGTAATATCAGCATTACAAATAACTGAGTACTGATTTGATTAAGCTTGATACATCCATAAAAACCATGATACCATTGTATTTAATAGTGATAACTGTTATGTGTAAATAAACAAACAAAAACAAAAACAAGATGTAGTATGGCAAAGTGCAGAGAAATACGTGTCCTAAATTTCCCTTTGTATAATTCCTTTAAAAAGGAGCAGGTATGTGGGCACATATATGTAATTATATGCATTTTAAAAATACAGCTAAATCTAGGAGGAGCCTGGCTTGTTCAGTAGGTACAGTATCTGACTCTTGATCTTGGGGTCCTGAGTTCAAGCCCCCGCCTTGGGTGTCAAGATTACTTAAATATGTATATGTTAATAAATGATATAAATATATATATACTTATATATATAATGTATAGAACTAGATTATTAGTGACATGAAGGATCAATTATGGGGGACAATAATGAACATAGGAGATTAATAGGGAAAACCTTTATCTAAAGCATGATGAACATAGAGGCCACATCATTGGGCTGCTTTTCTTTCTAATCCTATAATAATCCTTTTTCTTCCTCCTTTCCTTCAACAAAATCCCATTCTTATCAAGTAATTAAGGAATAGAAAACTAAAATATTTTTCAACATGTTATGTTTCAAATTTCTATAGAAATTGTGTTAAGAAAGTCACACAACTAGAAGTTTCCACAGGAAAAATAGTATGCTTTATTAAGCTTTTTTTTTTTAAAGATTTTATTTATTTATTTGACAGACAGAGAACACAAGTAGAGAGAGAGGCAGGCCCGGGGGCGGGGTGGGGGGAAGCAGGCTCCCTGCTGAGCAGAGAGCCCGACACCGACACCCGACACTGGGGCTCGATCCCAGAACCCTGGGATCATGATCTGAGCCAAAAGGCAGAGGCTTAAACCCACTGAGCCACCCAGGTGCCCTTAAGCTTCCTACTTTTAAACAAAAAAAGAAGTCATGCTTATATAAGGCTTAGTTTTCTCAGTCTAGATCAAAAGCTTATTGCTTTTTAAAGAAGTAAGACAAACAAAAACAAAACAAAACAAGAAGCTTAGAGAAAGGCAGGATATTCTGTGCTGTCAATGCCCTAAATTTGAAAATTATGTGTTCAACTATCCAGAGAATTCTCTAGGCTTTCTGGTATCATAAGGCAAAGGTTAAACTGGGTATAAATATAGATATAAATGTAGATACAGATACAGCTAAATGTGCTGTATAAATTTTCTAGGGCTGCCATAACAAAACAACTGAATTCTAAGCCCCATATGATAATGACATGGATATTTATGCTACTGCCAGTGCTTATTCCTTAACAATCCTGTTGAATAAGTGAATCAACAGCCGACCCCTAATGAGAGTAACTTATTGAAGTTATTTTTAATAATGTGTTGGTTTACTAACTTCATTTAGAGATTTAAGATAAATATTTAGGAGCTACTTTCTATTTAAACTAAATAATATAGTCTTAGGATGTTTAGTCATTCTAGTTATCATTGGAATCCATACTCGTACATGTAAATGTTATTTTTGTCTTTTCAGTTGGAAACCCAATACACAATAAAAAAAAAGCATGAAGGCTATTATTGATTTACAAGGATGCATGTTTTTAAATTTCTGGTTTTTAAAAATAATAATAAAGCAAATCTCTGAAACAGACATTACAAATAAACCACAATCCAAAAAACTCAATCTTTGGTTTACTAGGCACATGTTGTAGTGGAGAGCATTCCCTCTCCTATGAATGCTTTCTGGCCAATGGAATCATGACAGCAATTGAACTTGACAAAGTCCATGTGTTGGCCTATGAAAGAAGGATGAGGCAGACCTGTCAAAACGCCATAAACAAAATCCCACATTAGAGATAAGCTTGCAATTACACTTCAGTAAGTCAGAAAAACAGGGGAAGTTAGGCTGATTTTGAAAAAAGCCATTCTTTCTTTGTAAAGAATAAACAATCTTTCAAATGGGATTTGAAAACAATTGTTGTATATAAAAATATGTCATAAGCACCACCTGTCACCCAAGCTCACTCAGAAATATATGTTTCATCTTTACTGTGTTGATTAAAAGCAATAACATCCACACTTCACACAAATAAAACTCTAAAGTGATGTTCAAGTACTTAGTTTCAAGTCTGTCTCTAAAACGTTTTTTATACCATAAAGAAATTTTCAGAAACTTACTATTGCTATCTTCTCTAAGGAAATTTACTTAAATAACCATGTGCAATAATGAAATATGCATATTCAAGTCAATAAAAGAGCACTTTTGTTTCAGCAAATGGGTTTGTACCACCTAGAACTGAAGCTGTTCTTTTATTAATCTACTTCATTAATGCAAAAGTAACTATATAATTTATATGACATATTTTTATGTCTCTCAACCAAACATAATTACAGACTATAAAATAACCTGTATACCATCAGGAAATTATTTCTAACTGCTGGAGATTCTTCTATTCTGCTATGGTGAGCAACCATTCCAATTTGTCTATGACTGAGGGGTTTCCCTGGGTTTGGGACTTCCAGTGCTAAACCCAGGACAGTCCCAGGCAAACTGAGATGGCTGGTGACCCAGTGTCAACATGTAGGGAATTTTATCTTAAGATACAAAAACAAACCAACCCCAAACCAAGAACCACAGTATCAATAATAAAAATCATGTCCTAGAACCAGTACTCCTTCAGTCTTATCTTTTTCCTGCTAGAGAAAGCCATCAGAAGAAAGAAAAAAATATAACATTGTCTCTGACTAAAATGCTGACTGTTTTCAACAAAGACGAGGCTGCTAACGACATTAGTAACATTCACTTTGGTCTCTAAGACCAATAAATTCTGCCTATTTGAGAACCTCTTGAATCTCATGAATCTGTCCTGCTCTTCACATTTTCTATTGCCATTGTCTTTATTTATGTCTTCTTTTTGTGCACCTAGACCTTGAAATTGTTCCATGCTTTACTTTTTTTACCTTCCAATTTGCACACTAGCTAGAATGATTCTTAAATTAATTATAAACAAGTCTGATAATGGTATTATCACACCATCATATCAAAGTTATTATGATAAATTATCATATATTGTGTAAAATAACATGATTTATCCATTCATCTATAGCAGGGCATATAGGCTATTCCTTGGTAGTTTGCTTTTTGCCCTTTCAGTGAGTAATACTGTGCATATCTCTTCAAGCATACCTGGGAAAAATCTTTGGGTTCAGTATTTTTATTAAATATTTCTGGCATAATGCAGATTTAAATGCAGCTGTAAGGGCCATCTGTACCCCAATGTTCATAGCAGCAATGGCCACAATCACCAAACTGTGGAAAGAACCAAGATGCCCTTCAACGGAAAAATGGATAAGGAAGATGTGGTCCATATACACTATGGAGTATTATGCCTCCATCAGAAAGGATGAATACCCAACTTTTGTTTCAACAAGGACAGGGCTGAAAGAGATTATGCTGAGTGAAATAAGTCAAGCAGAGAGAGTCAATTATCATATGGTTTCACTTACTTATAGAGCATAAAGAATAACATGTAGGACATTGGGAGATGGAGAGGAGAAGTGAGTTGGGGGAAATCAGAGGAGGAGATGAACCATGAGAGACTGTGGACTCTCAGAAACAAACTGAGGGTTTTGGAGGGGAGAGGGTTGGGGGTTTGGGTGAGCCTGGTGGTGGGTATAATGGAGGGTACATATTCCATGGAGCATTGGGTGTGGTGCATAAATAATGAATTTTGGAACACTGAAAAAAATTGAATTAAAAAAAGAAATAATGTTTAAAGACCCTATATTTCCTTTACTCAGTTTCTCCAAATGACATCTTGTAAAACCATATTATAGAATCGCATGGGTTAGACGTGGCATACACACTTCCTAGGTATTGATGATGAGATAGTACTGAAAAATAAGCGGACAAGTCATTTCTCCTCACTGATTTATATAACAGAGGATCAGGATAACTGAATACAGAATTAATATTTTGTAAGTTAGAGACTAAGCATGAATGTAGCCAGTGTGTAGACATCAAGTGTAATGGCATTCCCCACACATAGGGGAAAAGGAGTAAAGACCCCAATAAAAGAGTTGACTGTGAGTATGGATCAGAAGCAAATCCATATCACTGAAGAAGAAATGTAAGAGGTGAGTTAGAGGGAATGGGAGAAAACCCCTGAAATTGGTTCATTAAATCTTGTAAGAACTTGGAGGTTTATTCTGAGAGTAACTAGAACCAATACTGAGTTTTAAAAAAAGAGAGGAGCATAATCTAATTTACCTTTGGAAACAGTAAGTCTGCTTATCATGTTGAGAATATATTAAGGTGAGGGAAAATACCAGAAGAAAGGAGATTGTTTACTAGACTAGTGCGAAACTCCATAAAATAGATGATGATGTTTTGGATTAGAGTAGAAGTCATAGTAGTATTAAGAAGTGATTGGACTCTGGATATATTCTAAAGCTAGAGTGTAGGATTTGTTGGTAGTTTGTTATTGGAAGTGAAAGAAAGAAAGGAATCAAGTATGGCTCAAAAATATTTAGCCAGAGCCCCCTGGAGCCATAGGTTGTCTTTTATGGGATCAGGAGAGATTGCTGAAGGAGCAGACTTGCTGGGAAAGGAATCAAAGGTTTGGTTTGGGCATGTTTAGTTTGAGTTACTTCACAGACATCAAAATTAAAATAGACCACTGTAGAGGAGGGACAGATAAAAATTTGGGAGTGATCAGCCCCCAAATTAGAGACATCACCTGGGGGAATATATGAAGAAAGCACAGGTCTGATTCCATTAGTTAGTAGATGTGGTAATAGCAGGGGGTCAAAAAGGTGGGAAAACAAAGCAAAATAAAAGCAAAGCTGAACTGTGTTAGCTTCTGGACTGTAAAAGGCAGAAAATAGTCTCTTCAGAAGTTCCTTTAAAGAATGCATTAGATCAAACCAGTTACTATCTTTGGATTATTGGGCTGTTTTCAAATTTGGGGGAATTTATGATTGCCAGGAAGAGATTAGGCTAGTTTGACTTTCCCCAGATTGCATTCAGTGAGATCTTCCCCAAAGGAGTATCAAGAAAGAATCTATCCCTGGAAAAAGAGGGCATGGAAGTTTGATGGACGAAAATTTCATATGTGAATTACAGTTTCATATTTTACAATTACTACTATCCAAACACCATTGTGTGGTCTACAAGGCCCTCCTAAACCAGACTGTTTTCCTTGACAAGATTTTTCTCATGTAACTCTGACCCTTCACACAACAGTCTATACACACGAGCTTTTTCACGTTTCTTCTTTTATGTTTCAAACTTTTTTTTTTTTTCTGTATTCACCTTTTTGAATTTCAGGGTCAACTAAAATACCATCTTTCTCTGTAAATACTATTTAAAGCAACTAGCTTCCTTCCCATAGTTTCTCTTCTATTATGCTTCTATTTCTTTTGTAGCACTTAGATATGATGTGGCTTATTCCTACCAGTCATCCCTGTCAAAATATAAGCTGCTAGAAGGTATGGATTTTATCTCCCTAGCTCACTGATCTATCTAAAAACCTAGACATTATCTGTTACATAGGAGTTGCTCAATAAATTCAGGTTGAGTGCCTTAAATTGCCACTTTTCCTGTACTAAAGACCTAGCTTCTTATCCTTCTTTTCCAGCATGTAACTGGAAAACTGTAGCTTCCAAATCATTTGTACCAAAATCTTGCAGGGTTGATTAAAATATTGGTCTCATTCTAGATCGACAAACTGAGATTCTAGGATTGGACAATAGCAACATACATTTAAACTAGAGTATAATGATTCTTAGTGAATTGAAAGTTCATAATGATGGCTATTTAAAATATATTTATTGAGTACTTGAGATATTACATGATATTACATTAATCCTTTATGAGAATACAAAAATTAGAGGAAATGCTATGTCAAATAGCTCACAATTGATAGCCAGTACCAAATGACAAAAATAATGTGAATATAATTGCTGAAAGTAGATTTAATGTGCACACATTAACTGAATTATAAATAATTATTTGTTTTCAAATTCATATATGGTATCATGTGTTCTGGGTTGAACCTCTTTTTAGACTTTTCAAGAAAGTTAATAGATGTACTAGCCCTGATATATAGTTAGTGCTCAATAATTAGATCTTAAATATAAATAAAGACTATCTTAAAAGTAAAACTAAAGAGGCAAAATTTTTAAAAATATAATTTATTTACATAAATATATTTAAAATATTATCATTTCATCCTATAATTATTGCTAAACCATTATTATTGATGAGATATTTTATTTTAGTTCTTTTATACCTCTATTATTTTTTCTTTTATATAAGGCTTTGGAGTCTAATGTGATTTTTCACATAGCACATCTCAATTTGGATTAACTACATTTCAACTGCTCAGTAGACACATGTAGCTCTCATATTAGATAGTACGGTTCTAGAACCTCACCTCTAATTTTGTAATACTCTCATGTTAGTCTTTTATAGAAAAAGTTACTTTTGGGTAGCACTGGTTATGAAAAAAAAATCAATAGAACCTAGAATGAATGAAGCGTTAAGCTAGAAGTGCATTTTTATCCAATAAACATGGGCATTGTAAAAGTTTGTAATCCTCTTTTATAGGAAAAATATGGAAATTATCTTGTTTTAATTTTTTTTTGTGGGGGATGGTCATTTCTCTATTTTTTTTTCTTTTTGCTTCTATTTTCTTTTTTTAATTTAAATTCAGTTAATTGGCATATAGTGTATTATTAGCTTCAGAGGTAGAGGTCAGTAATTCATCAGCTTTATGTAATACCCAGTGTTCATTACATTACCCTCCATAATGTCTATCATCCAATTACTCCATTCCCCCCACTTCCCTCTCCTCCAAGCAACCCTTAGTTTGTCTTGTGTGGTTTAAGAGTCTCTTACGGTTTGTCTTCCTCTCTGATTTCATCTTGTTTTATTTTTCCCTCCCATCCCAAATGATTCTGTTTCCTTTCCATATATGATGTCACATTCTCTCTCATTGACACTGACATCAGAAACACAGATACATGTTTAAATGCAGAAATGCAAATATGTACAACATGTAACTGAAACCTGACGTTTAAAAAACCAGTTGAGTACTTTCTCCTTCAAAATATTTTCTTTCCGGTTAGCTCAAAGTTAACTCAATTTCTTCAGGATTTATTTTTTGACAGCCATATTCTTTTCCCCTGAGATCATTCAAGGTTGCTGGTAGCTTTCATGCCTCATGGTGAAGAAAGTAAACTGCTCCTTTTGTGCTATTTGTTGGTCTATGCTATATTCACTGCTTAAATGTCTTGAGTTAACTTATCAGAATGTAGTGGAGACCCATAACCTCCCCTTGCTTCCTTGTTTTCTTGCCTTGCCTTTTGTTGGCACTCAGATATCGTTAGGGCCAGGGTACCTCCTGTTCGATAACTATCTTATTAGCCAAGCCGCACCTCTCTCCAAGGCATTTCTCCTTATGAACTTGGTGGAAATGCCCAAAACTTCCTCAGCTCTGGGGTGTGCAAGAAACTCAGGATTCCACACATGACACCCCAAAGCAAGGAAGGGCTGAAGCACTATTTCAGACCCACCTGCCCAGGAATATTTTTCAGTCACTTCTCTGCTATTTAGATGTCATCTTCAATGCAGAGTTCTAATAAACAAGAGTTATTACTGTGAGAGAATAAAACGAGGGGAAAATGAGAAGGAAGAATACATAAGATAGCATTTAAATAATATGATCGCAGTGCAAGATTAACCGGACAATTATAAGAACTGGTAGACACATTCCATGGGCAAAGGGAGAAAGTTTTTGCAAAGTCATTAAAAATACATTTTAAGGGGTGCCTGGGTGGCTCAGTGGGTTAAAGCCTCTGCCTTCGGGTCGTGGCCTCAGGGTCCTGGGATGAGCCCTGCATCAGGCTCTCTGCTCAGCAGGGAGCCCACTTCCCTCTCTCTCTCTCTCTGCCTGCCTCTCTGCATACTTGTGGTCTCTCTCTGTCAAATAAATAAATAAAAGTCTTAAAAAAAAAAAAGAATACATTGAAAAAATTATTTTAAGACAATCATCTCATGTTATTTAATTCTTTTTTCCAAGTATGTAGTGGCGATGATTGAATAACATTTTAAGAAAAAATAACATCAAAAAGAGAGAGGGATGGAGAAAAAGAGAGAGAGAAAGGGGGGAATCAAGAGCAAAAAAAAAATTTTTTTGACACATGCTCTTAAAGGTCTTATCAACCTCAAGTCATTTTGGACTTTAGTAATACCCCTAACATTTTTCTTAAAATGAAGATATTCGTCCATTTAAAATTATCTTTTAGTGCTGGGGGACAAAAATAAATCAATCCTTAGCTATAATGATTTAAAGTCTTTGAACTTTTCAAACTGAATCAAATGTCATTTGCCTTATCCTTCCATCTTAGAGCTATTATTCTAACGCAGTTTGCTTTAATGACACTTTCCACAGACTCATCATCTGTTTTTGACCCTTTTAACTTAGAACTTACTCAGTCTTCCCAGAAAATTATTTCCCTTTTTCCAAACGATCATTTCTAGAACTAGTATTTTTTCTTTCTTTGGAAGACTGACTGAAGGTTGTTTCCCTCCAACTCTTAACAGTTTTAACTTTGTTATTACAACCCCCAGTGTATCAGATGTAGAGAAGTTTTCCGATATTTTTTATAGACAGAAAAAAACTTTAGTGCTTTAAATATTTTTAGTACATGAATGGACAGAATTACCATTATTTTATTATATTTTATTTTTTCTGTTTTGATTTATGTATCTAATCCATTTTTACTAACCATTTTTTTAGCTTTGGTGAGATATAACAGAAAAAATTCTAAGATATTTAAAGTGTACAACATGATGATTTTATATACATATATATTGTGGGAGGATTTCCTTCATTGAGTTAATTAACACACCCATCACTT
The DNA here is from genome assembly GCF_009829155.1 of Mustela erminea. Classification (NCBI taxonomy): domain Eukaryota; kingdom Metazoa; phylum Chordata; class Mammalia; order Carnivora; family Mustelidae; genus Mustela; species Mustela erminea. The sequence continues at coordinate 126,746,659 of NC_045616.1, forward strand.
CACATACTTAATTTGTGTGTGTGTGTGAGTGTTTTTAAGTTCTGCTCTTTTAGCAAATTTTACATATTTTTAAATACAGAAAAATATTCATGATTAACTAATTCTAAAATAAGGCAGAGATGTTTCTATAGGCTCCTGTGGGTACCGTGCACAAAGTCCTATTCTGCATCTTTAAAAATAAATATTCAAAATATTTCCACCCCAACTCCCAAATTTAGTTTTATATAGGAAATTTTGACTTATATATTTATCCTTAATATCTGAAACATCTGTATACATTTTATCCAACTAAACTGCATAGGCATTATTGAGTCCCAATTCTAAAAGTGAAAAAAAAATGCTACTTTATGGAGTTGAGGACAGTTGTGCAGTACACATAAAACCCCAGTCAGCACCATCACTTTCTGTTTCTGAAAATACAGTGTTTATGAGAACACGGAAAGAATGATCTTAACCCAATAAAACTTAAATAATTTTTAAAACATCTGTAACACTTTAAGTGCCTTGCAAATATCTCATTTATAAAGTCTGCTCAGTAAAATAGTCTAAATATTAAATATTAATTATAAACAAAACAAGTCTCCTAGGAATTAGGCTTTTTAAATAAATTGTTTCATTATAATGTACGGCATTGCCAAACACAGAGCTGTTTCATAAAGTTCATATAGCTAAATATATTTTGTTTGATATGAGTTATCACTTGAACCACAAAAACTTAATTGTAAAGGAAGAGTAGTTTAAAAAATACACACATACACACCCCACTAGTACTAGCAGAACATTCTGTAAATGAAATACCAAATAACCTGTTGATAATGCAGTTTCACCATAAGCAATTGATATTAAAAATGAGAGTAGGGTTGTTCTTCTGTTTGCACAAAAGAAAAAAGATGAAGAGACTATATGTAAGTAAGGCAGATCATTTGCACATATTAAACCCATGAAGCTATCTCATTACTTGGTAACACCTATTCAAGAAGGGAGGAAAAAAAACAGGATTTAAAGTGAAACTGTTCCACATATCTTATCATATTGACACATGAAAACCTGTTGAAATTTATAGAGTATGACTTACAAATAATTCCATTTTTCTTCAGATAGTTAATGAATTTCCTTACCATATCCACGTTTAGACTAATTTCTGCCTCTAACCTTCTCCAGAAGTGTTTGGCAAGCATATGCAAATTATTCATTTTTAGCTTCATTATCAACTTTTTGGTTCTTTGACACTTACTGGACTAAATAATCCAAAATTATTTCTTTGACTAATCATACTTTGGCATTTAGTTTATTAGAGTATTTGTCCAAATTATGTAAGTGTCAGCATGTAGGAACAATTAGTGCTTATATTGTTATATGGTTAATTCTAGAAAATGAGGAGGATACCATCTCAGACACTTAATAGTTGAAGGTGAAACACTGACAGAAAATGGACTCCTAATATTAAGACTGTTCCAGTTCATCACATTCCAAATGAGGTATTTACTATCTAAGATGACTGTAAGCATTCCATAACATATCCAACATTGCATAACTCATCATTCTTAAAGGCATGCAAATTTTAATGCTGTAAAGTTAAAGATTAATTTTTAAATTAAAATGATAGTAAGGTGATTAACATCAATATGCATTATTTTGAAGGTATAAGATATTAATGTATAAGATATTAATTACAAAGTTTTTATTCTCATCATCTTTAAGACTTGATTTATCACCTACTTTTTTCTCTACACTTGAATCTTCTGCAAAAATCCTTTGATCATTTTCAATAAAGAGGTCAGTCTGATGAGTGTAGAGCTCCTATGACCCCTGAGCAATTAATTAGCTTCATCTTTCTTTATAATTCTTCTAATCAATGTTTTGTCACTTTCCTTAACTTCCTTAACCTTCATACATTGAACAACATTAAAGATTGGGTGGTCATGTCCCCTGTCTATAGTTCTATGGTCTCAGAGACATTGACATATTTGAGAATGAAATATTTTTTAATTATTTAAATTAAAAATTTCTCAATTTTTAATTTGTGTTATCACACTGTTACTATAAAATATTATATATTTTCACCAACATGTTTTCCAAAGGAATATATATTAATTAATTTTTAAACTATGGTGGTCTCTTTCCCTTTGTTTAAACATATGTGATTATTTTTTGAGTGGGACATATCTGGGAATATTCCTTCTGCCATTGCCCTACTTGAGTTAGATTCCCCACATACTGATACAATGAACATATGAGGTTTTTTTTATACACTTTCTTTTAGCAATGTAAAATTCACTCTTGATGTAATCTTACTCTATTATCTCAACTCAAATTGATGGTTTTAATTGTTCTTGAGATTTTAATGATTAGAGATCACAGTGCACAAATACAGCATTAACCATGTTGTTGAGATAATTCTCATTACATACATAAATAAAAGATGTATGGATTTAATTTGACCTTTGACTTTAAACATTTGATTTAAGCATTTTGTGAGTGAGTGCAGATCTGCTGTCCAGTTCCTCTTCAATCTGCTATGAGAACAGTGAGAAGAGTGGTCAGCTGTCACTTCTATCTTAGAGGTGGGGAGCTGTTGTGCCTAAGGTCACATCTCTTCCACATAATACGCGTTCACTAACTCATCAACAGGTGGAATAAAGGTTCAGTTTTCTTGGTCCAACACAGCACAACTCTGAAGGACCATTTTATTTCTAGATCTTCTTGTAGGGTTGGCCAAGTCTTTCATTATGTCTGTATTTCACTTTGACTTTTTTCTCTATCCAATACTGTGTTTCTTCCTTGGCACAGCTGCAACACAATTGTAAAACCCAATTTCATGATTTTGGTACACAAAGTGTGAGAGTATGTATCACTGGAACAGCATAAAAAGGAGTGAAGACTATGTTCATATTAACTTTTCTGCATGTTTCTCTTCTTGGAACAATCTCAGCTTTAGGCTTACTAGACACAGATATGGATTGGTGAGGCTACCCAGACAGATGGTGTATTTGAGTGGCATATCTAAATACCAGAAGAGTGAGACAATAGAATCTAATACATAATCTTTGCAAAGCCACCTTACGAATACAAGAAGTTGGTTCTTCAGAGTGACCTTATTCAACTTCAGTTACTACCAGCCACCACCAGATCTATAGTATTTTACAGTCTTGTAATGAAAAATTAGCATTCAAGGGCTTTCCTTTCCAGGTTTCTATGGCAACCTCTGTACCACATACTCATTAGAAAGAAGTTCTGTTTAATTGATCTACTAATGTATTGCTTAATAGTAACTGTTAAGCAGTCTTTTGTTTCCAGGTCATATTTAGGGTTCACATATTTGCATAAAAGCATTTCGTTAGCTGAAACCAATCATTACTAGTAATTTTCTTTCTTTAGTTTAAAATAACTAAACCCTCATTGAGATTTTCTGAATAGCAAATATTTATATCTTGGAGAATAGGCTTTCTGTATGAGCTTGGCTTGCTTTGTTTCTGTGTGCAGCAAGAAAATTACAGAGCTTGAAAATGTTAATCAGTGAAGACAAAAAGAAGGTGTCTTTTTCTCCAGTTGAAATGCAAATTTACAGTGACGCTAACTATAGGCCATATCCAATATTTGATGACAAAGTTGTAATGGATAAATATAACTTAGAATACACAGTAGTTATCCACTGCATAACTTTCACTAATTAGAATTTTCATATGTTTCATTCGGTGCAATTGAGACACTTTTTTCTGAGCTTTTCTTGTATTTCAAGCCCATCCAAAGGACCAAGCTTAAGAATGTACTTATCATAGACTTTTAAGTTAGCCTAGAAATAAACACTAATACACATAACTTAGTCCCTAAATTCGTCAAGGGTTTGGGGCAGGATAGGGAGTTAACATCTACTGAAATATAGGATGAAGTATAATTATTAGAATATAGCACCAAGTACATTCTAGACTAGGAACTTGAAATATGTTAAGTCACTCAGTTATCAGAAACATTATTTCCATTGTAGAGATAAAAAAGATAAGTTTTTCAAAAATTCTGAATCATCTAATTGGTTTGTTCAATAAATATCAGTTGGACACATACAATGTGCCAATGTGCATTAAAATTAAACTACTAAAGAAGACAAGCAAGGATTTATACTTATGAAATGTACATACTAGCTCACATTACATCAGAAAAAAATCCTCAAGCAAATTTTTGAATACTGTCATGTACTAGACAAGTACTGGGCAATGTGACACCATATCATAATGTGATATCCAACATCATTATGCTAATTAATTGTGGAGCCCAGTTTTATACTCAGATCTTTGATTCCAAATCCTACTTTCTTTACACTGTAATCTCTGGGGTGGAATATTTATTTTATCTAAAAAAATAAAAAAGACATTGTCATCTCTGATTCATCTCAGCTACTATTTTTTTGTCTTTAAAATTTTTTAATTTATTTTAAAGAGAAAGTGGGAGGGAAAGAGGAAAAGAGAGAGAGAGAAAGACTTGAGCAGACTCTCCTCTGAGCACGGAGCCCACTTGGGGCTCAATCTCACCTCCCTGAGATCATAACCTGAGTTGAAACCAAGAGTCAGACCCTTAACCAACTGAACTTCCCAGGTGCCCCTCAGCTGCTACTGATGTTAGTAGTAGTTCTTGTTCTTCCAGAGTTCTCTCTTGCCATAGTCATATTCCCACCATCCTTTAGGAAGAGAATTATTTCCCACACCACCAATTCTGTTGTTCAGAGTTACCTGAGACAGTAATAACAATATTGAACAAATAGTTACCCAGAACTATTAACAGAACATTAACATTGGGGTTCATTACCTCTGAGATCAAATGCTTATTCCTTAGTTGTGCAAACTAGGACAGGTTGCTCAATTTCTCTGATAGGTAAAATGGCAGTTATCAATACTATTTATTTTAGTGCCTGGAATATGAGCATTGCACCATTAAATTTGTTGGATTTTGCTTTTATTATTTTTGCCATTATACTTAAGATACTGATGTATAGAAGGGGATTCTAAATCTCCATTTTCTCTCAGAAAAATGAATACAAAGAAAAATTATGTATTTATAAGAACACTTAAAATACAAATAACTTTTAAAAGGTGAGCAGTATATTTATGTGTCACATTAAGTTTGGGTAACAAAGGAGAAAAGAGCAAAATTGGATGGGTTAGACAGGAACAAGGATACTTGAGTGACTCAAGGGGAGCTGAAGAGTGACAGTTGTTATTAACTTGATTCTTTTAAATTTTGAGTCTGGCCAGTAGAGTGAAATATTTGTTCTATCAGTTGAGGTAATGACCGAAGAGAACCTAAAATATTTTATAGGCATCACGGGAGCTATTCTAAGAGTAGTAGACCACTCTGCATGATGGAATCACTGGAGAAGTGAATGAGGAAATTACCTGCGGTAAAAACTCTGGATCACTGTGTAGATAGCGTTCTAAACACTTTTTGCCCAAACAGAAGTCCATGTCCAATGTGTTGTCAGTTTTGTTTCTACAATCCTGTATCTGGACGCTGTGCCCAATTATTCATAGAACTGAAATAGAAAAAGTGCCATTATTTCTCTGTTTCAGGCTCTTAATATCAATACACTGGTTTATGGCAACTGCCTCTTTCTTGGATATTCTTACTTTACTTGATCTCCATTTCAAAGCATCTGTGAGGGATTTCAAAATTGTGTTTCTTTCTTTTTGAGAATTGTGATTGGGGGAAATTCCGTTTTTCATTAAAAGTTCAATTCTATTACCAACAGGGTATTTTTTTCCAAAATAAATTTTGATTTCCTAATTTTAAAAGCCATGCATGTTAATAATATATTCAGCAACAAAAAAATACACTAGGTATTATATGCAACTAACGGATTGTTAAACACTACATCAAAAACTAATAATGTACTATATGTTGGCTAACTGAACATAATAATAAAAAAATAAAATAAAAATAAAAATAAATAATAAAAAATGAGAACACCACATCTAATTCTGTCTTTCAGGTATAAATAAATTTAATAGCTTAAAATATATTCTTCAGACTAGCATATGCTGATGCACATCTTGGATACAATTATATGTTCAATATAACTATTTTTAAATGGAATGAGATATAAATGCATGCTGTTTTATAATCTGCTTTTTCTCTTAACTATGCACAAGGGACATATTTGCAAGTCAATAAATATACATCATTATTTAATAGTTGCATATTCATTCAATGGATATTCAATGATTATGACCTCTGTGCTACGCTCCAGTGAGCAAATAGTGAGCAAATTAAACCGTGTTCTTGTCTTCATATAAATTTGCCATGCATATAAATTGGCATCCTTATTTCCTGCATGAAACACACACTATTGGATTTGTTCAAATTACTTCAAATTCTGCCCTCATGGAGTTTATAGAGTCTGGGAGAGGCAGGCATAATTACACAAGCATTAATTACAGTTCTCTTAGATTCTATAGAGAAAAAATATAGGGTATTCTGAGAATATGAAACTGAGGGGTTTGCGCTCCCCTGGTGTGGGGGTTTACTCCAAAAGCTGTAGAATGAATAGCAGTTAGGTACAGAGTTGGTGACAATGGTCTATAAGTAGACAGAGAAAGTGTGAGGACAGTACAAGCACAGTCATCTCGTGATTTTTCTGGAATTTTTACTTAAGATTTGTGAAAGCATTGAAAGGAGATATACCACCATTGAACTCATATGTTAGTTACAGACTCCCTGGTGTTTAATTTGCTCCCCACTCTGCTTTCTTCCAGATTCATTCTGCTCTAACTTTGCCTTCCTTCACAAAGTCCTAATTTTATTATATAACTTTCCCAAGAATGTTCACCATCTTGGAGGATTAGGAGACTCTCTAACTGATTTTCTCATGGGGAAAGTGGTAAATTCAATTAATTACAGAGACTATATCTTGACTTTGATAATTAGTTTGGGGTTATTAAAGAATCATTTTTGAAATCTTAAAGAATATTACTTATTTGTTTTAAAATTATACTGAAGAAAACAAAAGCTAAAAAGACAGAAAAAAACAAATTGAAAAAAAATTAATTAAAAAAATGCTAAACAAATAAAAGAATTACACCAAAAAATCATTTTGTAAAAGTGAATTTAATTGGGCTGCCTTGGTGGCTCAGCTGGTTAAGTGTCTGCCTTTGACTCAGGTCATGATCCCAGGGTCCTGGGATCTAGTCATGTCCAGCACCCTGCTCAGTGGGGAGCCTGCTACTCCCTGCTTGTGCTCTTTCTCTCCCTGAAATAAGTCATTAAAATCTTTTTCAAAAAAAGTGAATTTAGGGCACCTGGGTCACTCAGTTGGTTAAGTGACTGCCTTTGGCTCATGAACTGGAGTCTCAGGATCGAGTCCCACATCGGGCTCCCTGCTCGGCAGGGAGTCTGCTTCTCCCACTGACCTCTCATGCTCTCTCATTCTCATTCTCTCTCTCTCTCTCTCAAATAAATAAATAAATAAAATCTTTTTTAAAAAAGTGAATTTAATTATCCTAATAAGACATAATGAATCTTAGATTAGCTCAAAAGATATCAAATCTTATGATATTTACAAACAAAATGATGTCTGGGGTAAAAAAGAGGAATTGCAATATTTGTATCAAATGGAAATAGTGAGTCATTCCACATAAATAGAGAAAATGCATAATGGAAAGTGTAACTGTCAAAAAAGCCATATGCTAGAAAATATTGTATTTCAATATATAAATGGAAATTATTAGAAAAAGAAATTGATAAAAACACAATACAATCCCTCTAAGCTTCTGGCGTATAAAGAATATAAAGACAGTCTAAATATTCTAATTTATGTCACTGATTACATATGTATTTACTCACATGCTCTGCACTACGATGTAGACACATACACAAATGTACATGTGTTTATATACACATATTTATATAACACATGATACATATACATAATGTATATACTTTTCTGGTTTTATTTTCCATTATATACTTTTTTTTATATTATTATATGACATAATATTATATTATCACTTTCCTTTTTGGAATCATGATTTGAAAAGTGCCCTCTCTTAAGAAATTATATACTCATGGATTTCCTGGGTGGCTCAGTTGGTCGAATGTCTGACTCTTGAGCTCAGTTCAGGTCATGGTTTCACGGTTGTGAGATTGAGCGCTGTATAGGGCTCCATTAATGGAGCCTGCTTAAGACTCTCTCTCTCCTTTTCCCTTTACACCTCCCCTCCCTTTCACCTTCCCTGTTTAATATATACATATTTGTGTGTATATATATATATATACATATATATATATGTACATATATAAAATCTTACATTTATTTATATATTTATATATTTATTATTATATTCATTTATTTTTTAAGGTAAACAGCGTCTCAAATCATAATTTTAAAAAAAGAAAAAGAAGCCATAATACTAAATACTGGCTGTGTAACTCTATTAAGTCACAATACTGTTAAAATTTGAAACCAGATACAAATGAAATAAAATGAAATAAAAATGGAAACATAATATATATGATGATATGTATATCAGGATTTCACATTAAATTTCTTGGTATAAAGTACTGTCTTTAAAATTGATATTTAAAAACTAATAATCTAATCTAAAAATGGACTATATGTGCATACTTGCTTGTAGGTAAGATAGGTTTTTTTTTTAATATAACTGTTTACCTTCCAGCCCTACTAAATATCTTTCTGTGCTCATAGAGGTATGAGCTCATATAGATATATTTCTGATATTGAATTGAAGCTATCTGTCTCTCTCCACTATTCTATTACTTTCTCTAAGTTGTGGTCTGCACTTAAATCATCACTTGATTTGAATGGCCTATCCTGGCATCTGCTCTGTTACTGTAAAGAAAAGAGAGAGATGAAAAAGATGTGAGGAAAAGAGAGAAATGGAAAAGATGAGATTGTGATGAGAAGTTATTGATCATCATTCGTTTTAACTTTAAATGGTTTTTTTAATAGAACACAAGGGAGCTCAAAATAAGTATGCAGAACTGATATTTCAGATGTGCTCTTCTCTTTTTCCTCTCACTAATATATTTTTCTTTCTATATTGCTTCTCACTATATATTTTTAAGCATAATGCCTAATTTACCATACATATCAATTAGCTTCCTTTTTCACTGGTAGAAATGTACTCTTGGTTTTGGTCAAATTACTTCAATTTCTGGAAACAAATGTATTTTTACATTTAAATTCAAATTATTATTGACTTAGTGATGCTTGCTTCAGAAGAAAATTGAAGTAGACCTTTTAAATATCTATCTTCCAATCTGTCCCTAATAGAATGATCTTTATTCCTGGAATTGAATCATATAAGCACTCAAAACTCCCAGATACTCACCTACCACATTTAAAAGGCATTATTTTTGTAACCTTCCCATTCTAAAAAAGGAAATATCCTTTACATATAGTTCAACATATTTTCCAGTAGAAGTATGCTAAAAAATAAAGAAAGTGTGTAACATGTTTCAATTTGCTTGAATATATAAAAGCTTTTCCAAAACTAAGTTTTAAAAAACCTTTCATAAAATTATTAGGCCTTTACATAAGCTTACTATTTCAGTTTTTGCTTTTAGTTTATCAAAGCTTTAAGATTCTCCTTTAAAATATTCTTTAAAATTTTAACTAGATCCCTGGTGTGGCCTTGGACCATGAATTATTTTCTTGATGTATATAATTGATTTCATTTCAAATTATTAAAATAAAGTATTCTATAATTAATATTATATATCACATGCATATATACAATATGTACATATACAGATATACATATACAGTATACATCTAAATACTATATAGTAATTATTTGTTGTACTCTTTTCTTTTGGAAGAACATCAAGCATATATACTTAGGAAGTCAATATATTTATATATATGTTTATGCCTCCCAAAAAGTACAATGGACCATTTGTTTATCTTTTACATCTTTAAACATTCATTGTTCCTAGGAAATACTTGTCTAGCTTGATTTATTTAAATACAATTTATAACATATGGAAAAGGAGTACAAACAAGAAGTTTAATTTAAACTTTTAATTTAAAAAGGATGACTTTTTTCACATTCAAAGACTGAAATTCTTATTATCATATAGTAATATGGTATTGCAATGAATTATCCTATTTTAAATAAACAGTTGGAAAAAATATACCTAACCTCTACTTTTTCTACTTCTACTTTGTTTGAAGACCTCAATATTCAGAGAAGACCAGGTAAAAACTCAAGTTCTTACAGGAGAATTTCATTTAACTCTAATACATGCTAGTTATAAAAATTTATAACAATGGAAAAGAATATAAACCAAAAGCAAATTTCCACTTCTCTGTGTCTCTCCATTCTAGTCTTCCCGTATAACCACTTTGAATAATTATTTCTGTGTTTTACTTAAGGCATATCCGGTTTAAAACTGAACCTTCTCTGTTCCTTAAGTTATAGATCAGAATTCTTAGAATTCTTAAGGTAATAGCCTAATTAAAGACAGACTTTAAAATTCAGTAAATGGAAAATGCCAGAATTTATGATCTAATGATGTCCTTTTTCTCTGGGTTTCTGTGCCTTTACCTCTCTGAGCCTGTTTTTAAACATCAGAAGTTTTATAATTATCTATATAGAACACACTGGAAGGTCTGAACTAATGAGAAATAGGATTTGACTAATGATTTAGAAGGGTTACTTTGGCCAATAGATGAAGAAAAGATTGAAGGAACAAAGGCAGAAACAAGGAGACCGCTTAGGCGGATATCACGATCCTATTGAGATATAATGGGGAGTGTCAGCAGGGAGGTGCTGAAACACTGAATTTTTCCTGAAGTTAATCCCAAAAGATGCTACTGGTAGACTGGTTGTAGAGTGTGTGAGAAAGACAAAGGTCAGGGATGATTCCAAGGACTTTCACCTCAACCACGGAAGGATGGGACGGCCAGTTACTAGGATGGGGAAGACTACAGAGGAAACAGATTCGAGGTGAAATTTGGTTTAGGACACATGAGATCTCAAATATTTTTTAGACATTTATCTTAATTTTCTCTTGCTAAGATGCCAAATAAATATTTATATTAGTTTCCTACTGCTGTCATGACAAATGACCACAGGTTTCTTTTGGCTGAAAACAACACACGTTTATTATCTCACAGTTTTCATGGTGCCAAAGTCTAGGCACGGTGTGACGCAGCTGGCTCTTCTTTGCTGGTCTCACTAAACCGACATCAGTCAGCAGGCAGGGCTGTTTTGGAAGGTCTGAGGAAGATTAAATAGCTGAAATAAGCTCCTAAGCTTATTTCAAGTTGTTGGCAAAATTCGGTTCCCTGTGGTTGTGGGATTGAGGTCTCCATTTCTCTGCTGGCAGTGAGCTGAAGGCCACCCTTAGCTTCTAAAGCCCTCTCTGATGTTTGGATTTGGCCCATGACATCAGAACCAAGCTTTCAGACTGCTCCTTCCTCTGCATAACTCTCCACCTAGCCAGGAAAAAGTTCTCTGCTCTTAAGGGCCTGTGTGATTAGACTGGACCCGTGTAGATAATCCAGGTCTTACCTTAGGATCTGCAATCTTAATTCCATCTTTAGAATCCCTTTTGTCATGTAATGTAATATATTTATAGAGTTGGAAGATGAAGATATTGATGTATTTCAGGAAGAGGTCATTCTGCCCACTAACATCCAGATAGATATTTTTGGTAAGCAATCAGACATATCATGTATGGTGTCCCTGGGAAAGAAAGATCCAGAGCAAGCAAACTATGATACAAAAATATGTCCCTTCCAACTCCTTCCTTCAAATTTTGTTCAAACATCAATTAATACCTACCACAACCAACCTCCCCATCCCTCCTGATTTCTGCGATAGTGTCCCTAACTTTCATAGCACTTCCTTTCTGACATACTAATTTAATTATTCCCATTAAAACCAATTGGTGCTGAGCCATAGGATTCAGATATGGAGATAGTAAGAGGAAGACTTCGTAGCAATTGAAGAATGCCCAAGGAAGGAAGTAGTTACCAAATTTCAGTGTCCCCTACAATTAGCTGATTGAATTAGTGACAAATTACCGGCTAAGTCAGGGTATTTTTTGATTGGGTTAGACTTTGCATTAAATGACCCCTAAGATCCTTGGCACATTATAGTTTGACACCTCTGTGACATAAAATTTAGTTTTATATAATCAGTCAACATATCCTATTTTTAAATCAAAAACAAAAACAATGCATGCCTTAAAATAAAGCCATATACATTTGCTCATAAGCAAACTTTATTTTCTTCTTTTTTATGTTTCTTCATGCATGTTTATTTTTACATTTGAATTTTTTTCATGAGATATTTTCAGCCATAACATAAAAAACTGCATAAGTTTACATTTACTAGAAGTGGAATTACATAAATACAAACTGAGTTTTGCTTTCCCTCCATGAATGTGTAAGGTTAGAAATGTAAATAAAATTCACTTCAGCAAATGTATTAAGCTGGGAAAATATTTCACTCTTCAATCATGTGTACAACTTTCATAAAAGTTCATCTCTTTGAAACAGCACCCATATGATTGTTATTAGCCATTACTAGCCATGATAATTACCCACTACTCTCATTTTCTTATAGCCTTGCAGAAGTTGCCCATGTGATTCAAATTCTGGGGTTTGAACCTCTATTTTGGTAAGAATCTCTTGTGGAATTACTAATGCTCCTAAAATCAAGACAAAATAAGATGTCACTAAACACCCTGCAGTTTGGCTCTGATAACTTTGTTTTACCCTGCATTCTGATACCAGTTAGCCATGAAGTTAAAACTCAATCTTAAACCTTCCTTATGAAATTAAGTTAGAAAGAATTAATAGAATCTGGTCCTGGAAAAGTGTCAAATGTGAACATTTGATTCTAATGATTTTAAGATCTAATCTTTGCCCATAAAGTAGCTTCATCATTTGAAACATTAACTTCTCCTAAGCGCTGCAGAAGGAAAAAGTTAGTTTATAAAATATCTGGGTGAATTTCCCTTTAACAAAACGCATGTTTCTGTTATATCTCTTACAAAAGCTTTATTAGGTGTATTTTTTCTTTTTTTAAATATTTTATTTATTTGAGAAAGAGAGAGAGATGGAGAGCAAACAGGGAGCCTGAGAGGGAGCAGCAGACTCGCTGCTGAGCAGGGAATCAGATGCAGGGCTACATCCCAGGACCCTGAAATCATGAACTGAGTCAAAAACAGATGCTTAACCCACCGAGCCACCCAGGCACCTTCTTTTCTTCTCCTTTCTTTTCTTAAAAACATCAGTCATGGGAAACTGAGTGATGAGGAATTATCTGGGCATTTTACCTTATTATCTCATTAAGGCAAAGCTTTTGCGTCTTCAGGTGCCGGGGATTGTGGTAAGGACTGGGGATTCAAAGATGATTGCATAAGGAGTTGAACTTCTGTAATAAACGTCCCATATTATCCCTCCACCTCATACCACCTACCTTTACTAAGTGACAAGCAGAAGATAAATCTACCTGCCTCAATCATGCTTAGTGTTCCAAAATAGTTAAAATGCAAATTTTAGGGAAAAAAGGAATTTTTGGAAAAGAAAAAGAGGGTGTAGGGTAAAGTGGCATGGTGAGAGATACCAGGGTGATAGACATCAGCAAAGCCCTAGTTCTACGTCTCTAAATGCAGAGTAAAAACCTACTGCTGACTTCAGGATAAATGCAGGAGGAGATTGCTGGCAGCTTTCTGTTACAAACAGACTTAAATCATTTTTGAGACAGAACACAAATAATGGCAATATGCTATTGATATTTTGTGTATATATATATATATATATATATATAGCATATATATATGCAGTGTTAAGTAGTAATATTTCATTTTTAGTATTACACTTAAAACATCAAATTCTGTTTGTCCCTCATTCCAGAAGTCTCATTTTTATGTGGCTCTAACTATCTGTAACTACTGAGTTCACCTGCACATTCAATGTTGGTTATTAAATCAATACATCTCACTTCATCTGGAATAATTATTTAAATTCACTTTTTAAAGCACATGGTGCAATAACAAGGATTCAAATAAAAGATATTTTATTTTATTGTCACATGAGATGATCTGCTTAAAATTTGGGGGCATTTAGTCTATTATAACATCAGTTACAGTGAAGCAGTATATTTTGGTAGAATCATCGATTGTAACCTTGCTTTTTAAACTAACCGAGAAAATATAGTTTAAAGTACAAAATAAGTTACATTAAACAGTGCCATTCCATTCATTATAGGCTGGATATAAATTGGGTGGCAGTCGTTTGAAATACTTCTGATATAGCTTTAACTCCTTTGCGTTTTCCTTTCTAATATTGTGCATGTCCGGAGAGCTGGTAGAAGCCAACTGTGAGGACTGAGCGAGCTTAATGATGCCCTAGTATGCTTTCTCTGTCTCCTAGATTTTGCATAGCTTCAGCCCCCTTTAAAAGCACAATTCAATAAGCACTGCTGTTTGGAAACAGTGCCATTTAATGAACTACTTAGAAACCCTTTCCTATTGCTTGTTTTTATCTGTTCTTTTCTTAACCATCACACTCCCATTGTTGAGATAAAAGTGAAATATATTCAATAGCTACAGCTGAAAGAAAAGCTCTGCCAAGTGGGTTCTGGATGTGCTCGCTGGTACTTTCAGAAGGTTTGGACAGAGAGGCTGTAACCTGATCAACAGTATGCGCCACTCCAGTCACAGTGGCCACTGCTGCTGGCACTAAGATATTGATTCTCTATTTCCATGTCTTTTTGATGTCATCTTAGAGCATTGATGTGGAAGAGAATATATATCGACAGATTTTACCAGACATATAATGCAAGGTGTTGCACTTGGTGGCAAGTGTAAAAATGGGTTTTTCTTTTTTTTTCCCGTAACATTCGTCAATTATAGGTTTATGTCAATTATATTTCTTATTTTTAAGTTTTATTTAAATTCCAAGTAGTTAACCTAGAGTGTAATACTAGTTTCAGGTGTGTACAATATAGTGATTTAATACTTCCATATACCTTTATTTTAGTGTTGGAAAATAACCTGTCCTCTGCAGCTCTATTCTAAAATGGTTTTTTAGATTAATGTCATTCAAGTTCTATGGAGAATATGTGTAGATTCTGTTATCTGCATAGGATTAACCCTTTCCTAGAAGAAGTTTAATGCCTTAAAATCCTCAGGGCTCTAAGGTTAGATGTTTTTTCACTCTTAACTAAAAATTCGAGGACAAATTTTACTGCCTTGAATGTTTCCATATTCTTTAAGAGAAATCATAATCTTTGACCAAAGGTCCTGAAAAGTTTGAGCTCATTCTCTAGCTCATCTTACATGCGAGCCCATTTCTGTTGAAATGCATTAGAATTTTGGGCTGTTTATGTTAATGGCATTATTTTTACTGCACCCGTCATACATTTTATGGCCAAGCACACACCTATAATTTGGTATTTTTCACAAAATATTTTGTCAGGAGATCCCGAGAATTTATTTATGAACTAAATTTCCACCGATGGGTTAAATCTTACTGTTACATCCTCACTTTCAGGATGCATTCATTGAGGGCATGTCATAAACTTTGTTAATAAAAATTGCATTCTGTATCTTTTTGCAAAACAGAAGAATGAATGTTATCCTTTTTTAGAACAAGCTACATACTTATGAGATTTATATTTTCTTTGGTCAATAGAGTTATGCTGAAGACCAAGAAATCTAGAGAGAAAATCAGGCAATATAAACAAACTTGGTTATTTTTATTAAACTAATTGGCTTCCACCTCGTCCTGACTGGAACTTGCACCGGATAACTACTGAGTTGCTAATCTAGTGAGCATATGCTTTAAAAGATCCCTCTGAAGCAACTTGGCTTTTCACTTCCTTTTTTGTTCTATGACATATTTAGTTCAATTAAAATTTTGGCTTCCAAGGACATGCTCAAAAGAGACTGCATGACTTTCAGCTCTATCTCAAAACTGTTTGTCCAACATTCAGTCATAGACAGGCTTTCTAAATTACTTGTTTGACTATGTATTTCATAGATGGGGCATTTTCTGCTAAAGTGATTTAGTACTTAAAAATGTCTTCCTCTTTAAATAGAGATATCATGTTTGAAGCAGTTGAAAGGAAAAAGGAAAAATTTTTTCCTTTTGAAAGGAAAAAATTAAATTATCTGTCGAAAAAAGTAACTTGTGACATAGCACTATAATAGAAATAGTTTTTTAAAAAATAGGAATAGAAATAGGTAAGTTGCAAACACTGGAGAGAAAATAAATCTCACAATGAACTGAATTCCTTGAATTCCCAAGAGGGGATTATATCATAACGTCTTAGGTTTTTAGTCTCCTAAGGACTCGTATTAAGAAATTGAATAATTTGCCGGAGAGTAAAATTTTAGAGAAATATATTGGGCCTTATGGTCCTGGGTACCAATAGACATTGTACTAGAAATACTGTTTCTAACTGTGCTTCTTTACTTGTTTTTAATTAAGATTATATTACCACCATCTGATTAGTTTTGAAAACTAATGTGCTGAGGAAATTTGCTGACTTTGTAAACTCTTAACTTTCTTTTCCAGCAAGGAAAATATGATTAGAAGAAGTTTAACTGAAATTTATGATTCATGATTGAGTAGATCTCGGGGGTAGTTATTTTGAGATGTTTGACAATAGTAATGAATAGTGATAATTAATCCTATAGGTTTTCAAAGTACAGAATGAACTACTATATTTGGTGGTCAAAAAGTTAACAGTGACTCCTGAGAGAAAATTTTGTTTTCTTATTTGAAAAAAAAAAAAAAGCTAAGTATTTTATTTTTCACTAAAACAGAATACTAGGTATATGTAGATGATGAGATAAAGATACGGTTGATCTGGTTTTATAAATGATGACTATGTAATTGTGGCTACAAAAAAAATGAAATCATGTGAAGTGTGAGTTTTGATTATCATTGGGCAAAATAATTCTTCTCCAACATCCTTATTTTGAAGGACATAAAGAGCATCCTGGTGTGAGCGTAACAGATTTATACTCCATACTCTAAGAAATGTGTCAATAGATGTTTCCTGGAGAGCTTCATTAGTTGTCTTTAATGAGGTCTTTTATATGTATGTGATCTGTGAACTACTTTGATTTGACGATATCATAACATAGAGCTGGGACTTACTTTTATTCATTTAGGTGATCTTGATCCCTAGCTTTTACAGTGATTGGACACCTGTCACACAATTAAAATCATGGTGTTTTTAGTTGTTTATATCATTTGATAAGAAAAAAATGAAAAAAAACTAATAAATAAAGAAAAAATCTAAAATTACTATAAATTATAGAATATTAAGATGAGCAATAAGATGAAGAAATATAGTTTAATACATATGCAACATGATAAATGTCTTATAAATTAAAATAAAATGATGAAGATAAAAGGGGAGAAAGGAGTTTAAATTCTGAAATGACTGAGATTTTCCAAACCATGTTACAGACATATAGCTGTTTATTACAAAGTAGAATTCAGTATAAGAAAAAAAGGTTTTTTGCACACTGACATATAACACATTATTTCTTCTGCAAAAGTTTGGAAAGTAGACAATAGCTGGCAAGAATCATGAATATTTGTTTTGATTTTGTCATAGGCCAAATTAATCAAATAGGTTAATTTCTGAAATTCAGTGATCTAAAAGGTGAATATACATCAATATCAAAGGATAAATTCTAATCTAAAAAAAGTTACTAACTTAATGTCTACTTCATACATAGACTTTATAAATAAAGTTTAGATATATAATTGAAGGGTTTCATTTTGATCTGGGTGAAAATATATATCAGAAAATAATATAAGACAAATAACTTAAGACATATCTGAAGATTACATATTTTTCCAGGAAAAATATTCAAACTGATGGAACAACAAAAGAGTGACTTTTCTCTTTGTCTTTTTATTTAAATAAGCCAATACCTAGATTTATGATTAAAAAATGGTTGATATATATTATTCAGATGTTATTGATTCCAAATAATCTGATAGA
Source organism: Mustela erminea (assembly GCF_009829155.1). Classification (NCBI taxonomy): domain Eukaryota; kingdom Metazoa; phylum Chordata; class Mammalia; order Carnivora; family Mustelidae; genus Mustela; species Mustela erminea. The sequence goes on from NC_045616.1 coordinate 126,764,652, forward strand.
GGGTTTTTGGAACTTCAAGGAAGACTGAATTTTAATGCTAATTTTCATTTAAACATTTTAAATCTTCTGTCTGTTTAGGAAGAAACATTTTGTGGCTGATTAAAAACAAGCCCAAGAAATTAGAAATTCTAAGCTTTGAACCCTCTGTCTTTGGTCTTCTCTGTAACCTTTGAGTGTGTAAGGAAAAGCATAAACCTTATGCTTGTGATATCAAACACATACTGTAAATTTTTATAATTGTTTAATTGGCTATAGTGAAATACTTGAAAATGAAACTTTCTGAATTGTATATTTTTTAAAAGTCAGTTCTATTAAAGTATAATTTATATGCTATAAAAATTGCCCTGTTTAGGTACATCATTCTATGAGTTTTTGCAACTGCGTGCAGTCATATGCCCATATTTCTAACATCTCAAATAATTAGCTCATGCCCTTACGTAGACTCCAGGCACAACTAACCTATTTTCTGAATTTATAAATTTGCCTTTTCCAGAATGTCATGTAAATGCAAACATGAAATACATAACCTCTTGGGTTTGGACTTTTTCATTTAGTTCAGTATATTTAATGTACATCCAACTTGTTTCACTTCCAGTAGTTGGTTTGCCTTTATTACTGAGTAGTGTCGTATCATAGGGCTATCCAACGTATGCAATTTTAGTAAACACATGTGTTTTATTCCCAAAGAGAACTTTAATACAAAATACTATTGTTTAGGAAAATAGTGTGATGCTAGAAAGTTTTTCTTTCTTTTCAGATTTTATGTTTTAAGGCCTTTAGAAATAAAAAAATTGCATATATTCACCCTCTAAAAACATGAACATCAGTACTTTTGTAAAAAAGCTGCATAATAAATAGAAAGTGCACAGGCTTTCTAATCAACATCAAAATTCTCTTTGAGTATGCTTAACTTTGAGTCCATCAGAAATGACTTTGGATGGCCACTGCCAGTGAAATAAGTAATCTAATTAGGGAGAAGCTGATTCAGCACTGATAACTCCAGAAAAGACTGTCCAAGACCTTTATGTACCCTTGAAGGCATCATAAGTAAAATTTCTTGGCTCTGACCTCTGTGTTTGTTTTCAGTACCAGTGCTCTTAACTCTTCTCTTTGGCATCACTCCATTTTGCAGACCTGTTAGTCTCTGGCTCAAAATATTTTTTCCAGGTTCTTACTGTGTTTACACTTGAACTCCTAAACACAGCTACCACTTAAATATTGTTAAAGGAACAGTGATCTGTCATGGCCTTTTTAAACATGAAAACCTTGAAAAACACTCCTGAGCCTGATTTTCCCTGTATGGTCTATTGTGGGAACTACCAAGCTGAAGACTGCAGATTCCAAATTAAATTCTCCAGCTACATTATCCATAGCTAAAGGGACTCTGCTCATCTAGTTCAGCCCTCTGCCAGTGTCTCTTATGTTTAAACATACAGTACAACCTTACAGTTTAAGGATTTCCTGCCTACTTACATTATTATTACTATTTATTTGAATTTTATGTGGCATTGGCTTTGATCTGCTAAGTTTTTTTTTTTTTACATTTTATTGATTACTATAAATGTTTGCTTATGTTGTGAATAATAGAGGATGTCTGTCACTCAATTTATTGTGCCCCCACCATTAAAGATATGATTTTGTTCAATTTCCAATTAATCCTGACAGGCAAGTTACCTTTAGACACAATTAGATAATTTATGGAGTTAAAGACACAATGAGTTTAGAATGAGTGGGGGGGAGGGGAATAAGAATTTTCAGAATTTCTCAGAAGTTCATGGCCTATAGAAACTGATAAATCAGATAATCCCTTGAAGCCCAAGAAATAACACTAAGAGGATTATGATTTTAATAGACCTTTCTATGTTCTTATTTCTTTTAAATATAATATCTAACCTTACCTACATGGAGATTCGCCAATTATATAGTAAAGTCACTGGAATCAGTGAACAACTTGTTAAATTTAAATTTTAAAAAAAGTACTTGTTCCAAAGAAGACATACAGATGGCCAACAGGCACATGCAAAGGTGCTCAACAGCATTCATCTTCAGGGAAATACAAATCAAAACCACAATGTGATATCACTTCAAACCTGTCAGAATGGCTAAAATCAACAATACAAGAAACAACATGTTTTGGTGAGGATGCGGAGAAAGGGGAATCCTCTTTCACTGTCAGTGGGACTGCAAATTGATATAGCCACTCTGGAAAACAGAGTTGAGGTTCCTCAAAACAGTAAAAATAGAGCTACTCTATAACCCAGCAATTGCACTACTTGGTATTTACTCTAAGAATACAAAAACACCAATTCAAAGGGATACATGCACCTGATGTCTATAGCAGCCTTATCAACAATAGCCAAATTATGGAAGCAGCCCAAGTGTCCATTGGCTGAAGAATGGATAAGAAGAGGTGGTTCATAAAAATGGAATATTACTCAGCCATAAAAAGAATGAAGTCTTGTGATTGGCAATGACATGGATGGAGCTAGAGAGTATTCTGCTAAGTGAAATAAGTCAGAGAAAGACAGATACCACATGATTTCACTCATATGTGGAATTTAAGAAACAAAATAAATGAGCAAAGGGAAAGAAAAGAGAAAGGCAAACCAAGAAATAGACTCTTAACTGTAGAGGACAAATGGATGGTTACCAGAGGAGGGGTGGGTGGAGGGATAAGTTAAACAGGTGATGGGGATTGAGGAGTGCACTTGTGTGATGACCACTAGGTGTTGTATAGAATTACACATCTGAAATATTACACACCTGAAACTAATATTTCTCTGTGTGTTAACTAACTGGAATTTAAATAAAAACTTTAAAAAATTACATCTCATTTCCACCGTAGGAGCAGGAGGTTTTCTTGATGTTTGGAAAAATTTCCTAATTACACCACTGTGGCTTATTGCAACTCCTGCTTCCATGGATGACATTCTGATTAAGTCAGTATTTATTCTAGCTGAATTAGTAGTGACTTCTTTTAATTCCAAGACTGGGGGGCATAATGAAAGGTAAGGGTGCCTCTAGAGGAGAAGCGATAGAGGATAGCTGATTGTATTCATGGCAATCTACTTAGAGTGTTACAAACTCTCCATCAAAATTGGACAATGGTAATATGTAATCTGGTTTTTGTTTATGGCTGAGCCTTGGCTCAGTAAGGTATTTCTAAAGTATTTCTGAATATTTTTTAGGTGCAACAAAATATACAGGTATTTATGTTATGTTAACTACTTTAGTGAATTTAGGGAATAAAAATATACCACATTTTTGAAAGATTCCTTAAAAAGAGAAGAGCTTGAAAGATAACAGTAATTTCAAGGGAAGTAGTTAATTTTGTGTTTCTTTCATACATTAGAAAAAACTCAACAAAAAAAACCTATATATTTACATATAATTTAATACCTTTTTGTAGCCACAAAATTAGCATTTTAAAGAATATTTTTGCAAATTTAAAAGAAAACTCAATGGTTTAAAAACACCATGTGAATATTTTTATCTAAAATATTCCGGTTGATAATGGACATTGGTGAGTTCATTATGAAATTGTTCCGTGTGTCAAGAAGATTGGATATTTTACTTACACATTAACTATAGAGTGGCTTATATACATGTACATAACTACAGAAATTCTCCAAAGAGAAGATGAAGAAAGTCATTTTGTAAATAAGCTGATTCAGCATATTTGCATAAAGTGTTTGACAAATTGCTGGCAGAATAAAGAGCAGAGGAATGTAAATTTAGATCTAACTAAGGCTCCCATAAATATACCCAGAGAAATCAAATGAGAAAACCTAGTTGATATGCACAGGAGCATGCATATGCTAATAAAACTTAAGGAACTACTTGGATAATACACAGAGCACATCAACAATGTTGGTATGTCATGTAGACCACTTTAACTATAATAGCAACACTTTATGTGTAGAAGAATCGTGCATAGGTATTTTGGGCATATTCTTAATCATTTATATAAACATTCATTGAATTATTGTTTAAAGCAAGATTATTACACTGTTTATTTTATTTTTCCTCTGTAAACTCTATTAATTTAAAGTAAATTGATAATTATTTTAAACAAGAAAATTGTTTTAACATTAACTACTTTGTTACTTACTCATTTCATATAGTTAAGAATAATAGCATTTATTAGGGAAAAAATTCTTAATGAAATACTAATATTATTGATTATTTAATTTTACTAATTAAAATTAGGGCGTAAAGGTCAAAATAAGGCAATAAAATGATCTGATTTATTGTTATCCAAGCTGTGTTCTTTAAAATATTAACAGGTGTTTCTTTAATTAATTTCAGCATTTTTCTCTGAACACTTATTTTTAATCCATAGTAAACATTATATTGCATCCAGATCGTGGTTTCTAATAGTATTATCCAAATAAAGGAGCAAGAGTTACTTGGAGAAATGGCCAATTCTGAGACTGAGATAATATATTCCAGAAATGAACCTGGAATGTCTTGTGGTGACAAAAAGAAAATTGTTAAGCGCACACACACACACACACACACACATACACACCCCCCACTAATGTCAGGGGAGAGAGCTCCCAATAGCCAAAGGTAGAAAAATGAGCAACAAAATAAAGTTATATTGGATTACAGTCTCAAATATAAAATAAATATTCATGATTCTGTATTAATATAAAGAAAAGAGTGAATAAACAGTTTAGAAGTCCCAATTCTTTGTCATATGTAAAAAAAAAATTCCAATGAAAGAAGTTAAAAGCAAAATGATAAAACTGTTAGAAGGAAACTTAATTTAAAAAACACTAGGGTGAGCATTATCTCCCAAAACACATCTCAAAAATGATAAAAATATTTATTTCTTTATATAAAGATGAAAAAGAAAAATTATCTACCGATGAAAGATGCAGTACTCTAAGAGATAAGCAACAAAAGGAGGCGATATAAAAAGGAAAAATTTTTGTGACCTATTCAATATGCAAATAATTAAGAGCTCAAAATAGAAAGCTGACAACTTAATATAGAAGTAAACAAAGTGTATGCCAAGTCCATGTTCAGCCTCATTATGCTTTTAAACAAATGAATTTTACAATACAATGTAAAGTCATTTTGCACCATCAGATTAACACATACAAACACACAAATTATGAGAATAGAGTACAGAGCAATAATGACTTATATACAATATCACAGCAGCTGTGAGCTGATTAAGTTTTTTAAAAGTACAATTTGACAGTATTGTTCATCATTTTAAATAAACACATTTTCTGAGGCAAATAAACCCCTTCTAGAAATTTAGCTTAAGAAATGTTATGTTTGATGAGAGTAGAGTGACTTGGCTCAGTCGGTTAAGCGGCTGCCTTCGGCTCAGGTCATGATCCCAGGACCAGCTCCCTGCTTCTCCTTCTTCTCTCTCATTCTCTCTCACTCCCTCTCAGATAAATAGATAAATAATTAAAAAAAAAAAGAAATATTATATTTGAATTCAATGATAAATCTTCAAGAATGGTCAGTGCATCATTCTTACAACCAAAATAAATAAATAAATAAATAAATAAATAAATAAATAAATAAAACGTTACTTTGTTCATTAATGGGAATAGAATACAGCACATAAGGGTAGGACCACCCCCCCCCCTTAGAGAATATTTTGTAGCTCATGAAGTGTGATATATATGATATGATATGGAAAGAACATTCTCATTGAGTGAAAACAAGTTTCAGAAAATTATTTTAAGTGAAAGAAACAAAATCGTTAAGAATGGTTTCCTTGGTAGAGGGGCATGGATTGTGCAGGTGAACAGTTCACAAAAATCTCTATTGAATTTCCTATTTCTTTAGATCCGGAATTTGTTCTGTATTATATATATATAATTAATAAGTCAATGACATAAAACATAAATTATTATATATTTCCATACCTGGTTCTCTTATTTTTATCTGTATAACCGTATTATAAGGTTAAATACACAGTGGATAGTCAATTTTTGTTTTTAATTATCCTATTTAGACGAGCATAAAAAAGATAATTTATAGCATATATGGCATTTCTCTTCCAGTAAAGAAAAGCATAGACTGTACCTGTCAACTGAATTCAGAAGATGAAAATAGTTTTACTTTAAAATAAACAATAGTACTATATTGGCACACTTGATTGGCTCAGTCCTTAAGCATCCACCTTTGGCTCAGGTTGTGATCCCAGGGTCCTGGGATAGAGCCCCCACATCAGGCTCCCTACTCACCGGAAAGCCTGCTTCTCCCTCTCCCACTCCCCCTGCTTGTGTTCTCTCTCTTGCTGCATCTCCTCTGTCAGATAAATAAAATATTTTTTAAAAAATAGTACTATATCAATTTTATATTAATTCCTATTTACTCAGAAAAATATTTTCATTTCTAATGATACTCTAGTTTCTAAAAGTTTATCAGAATTACCTGAATGTTTTTGTGCATTTTAAATAAACTGCTTCTATCACAATCCTATATTAATCTATATCATTCTTAGTAAGAATTACCTGTCCAAACAAAATTTGCATATGTGTTAAAGTAATTTTGTCCCTCAAGGCCTAGATAATTACTTAAGTTTCTTATCTCAAAATGCTATGAAAAAATGGGAATTTTTAAACCAATGACTCTCTGTTACTTCAGTATATAAACTGATACTTTGAAAAGTTTACAGTAAAGGGGCAGCTGGGTGGCTCAGTGGATGAAATGTCAGACTTCTTGATTTCAGCTCAGGTCATGATCTCACCATCATGGAATCAAGTCCCTTATTGGGCTCTGCATCAGCGGTGACTCTTTGAGATTTTTCCTCCTCCCTCTCCCATTGCGCCTCCCCCCACTTATTCTCTCTCTCTCTCTCTTTCTCTCTCAAATAAATAAATAAATCTAAAGAAAAAAAAAGAAGAAAGAAAAACTTATAGTAAAAAACTTTGGAATGGGTAAAAAGTATCAAGATTTCAAACACTCCCTTACTCCTTTACAGAGCTCACTATAAATCCAAGGAAATAACCTTACATTAAACATTAAATTCTAGTGAATCAGAAAAGCAAACATATCTATCAAACTAGTGAACACCAAAATAACATGGGTATAGAACTCCCCTAAAGAGACACTGAAGGAAGAACAGAAACATCTATAAATTACTCACCTGCCATTAAAATCTTTGCTTTTCTACATTTAGAGATCTTGGTAATGTTTTTAAATAAAATATGAATATATATGTATGATATGGATTATCCATCATTACTGTAGAGTCTTGTTAATATATAGCAAGGAAGAAAGCAAAAAATACATATAAAGAAAAGAGACTTATAAAAGATGTAAGTAACACGTTTCATGTTTTATATTTTTATTTACTGACACCTCTGAAGAATTGGCAGTGACAACTGCATTGAAAACATCTCTTGAAATTAAAAGCAAAATGACAAAGACTAATAGATTTCATTCCTGTTTGATCTCTGTACTGACATCATATTTAGCTTGGTAATTTTATCAAGGGACATTGAACCAATAATTCAATGATCTCAGCTTTGTTGATGTGTAATTCTATCTTACATTATCTATAAAGCATTTATCAGCAACAATTTATAATATGGATGTTTGAATATGATGAGTTTGGGTACAATATCTATTGAAATGATAAGCAGAGATTAGTTCATGTATCTCTGTTAAGTAATATTAAACGTAAACTCCTAAATGGATGTTACAGAATCATTCAACACCGTATGCAGAGCACATCACTTCCATCGTATTTTTGGCAGTCACATCAGGGTGACTCAAACTGAAGGGAAGTCAGCCACACATCTTTCCAAAATTTTTGTTTGTTTGTTTTTTACTAAAATGAAGTTATTGAGTTTTTCTTAAAAGGAAAAAAAAGGAAAATAACAATAGTAAGCAGAAGCACTGTATTCTTGTTCTAATTCTATAATTATGTTCTTAAACATAATACTAATTTATTTACTTAAACATAGTTCTAATTCTAATTTAGACAGCTTACATTACAGTTTTATATATATGACTTCCAAATTCTAAATACATATCATTTTCCCATCAGTTTATACCATCACTATAAAGATACATTTTAACCTTTGATTTTTTTCAAATATCAATTTTTTTTTATTTAGTAATTGGGTTGTTTGTTTTCTTTTTTTTTTTAATATCAGTGTTTTTTTAACACTCTTCCTATAAGACTTATTATCCCTCAAACCAGTCATAAATGCTAAACACATTATGTATTTTTTTCTAAATGTTTACTTTTTACATATTTATCTTTGTGTTGTAGTTTACAATATTTATTTTGCTTCAAGAGTAAAAGAGCAGAATTGGACGTTTTAAAATTATAAATGTAAGTTTTAAATTTATTTATATTGTGAATTTCCTTCAAAGGTAAATGTTTTTGTTGGGTAAAGTTAATATTTTTACTCTTGGTATATAAACAAGGTAAAAACAGGCAAGCCTTTATTTCCTATTTGCTGTTTCTAGAAAAAAAGCAAATTGGGTGGCAACTTTAAAAACAGTCTTTATAATAACAAGACGGTTTGCAAAGGTTGCTAGAAAACTGGATGAAATAAAAAAAACAGAGGGTTGGATCTGTAATAGAAGTAGAGTCCTTAATATATGATAAATGGAGAACTGATCTAAAACCATGTAAGGATGGGACACAATTTCCAAAGAGATAGAATTAACTCATTTACTGGGTATTTAACACAAGTTAAGCAGTGAGAATTTAAGAGTTATCACTGTAGTCTGACAAAGACTCTACACCCATCTATTTGTGTCTTCTGCCCCAGCCTATGCCTGTACCCACTAGGGTTCAGATGGTGATATTAGCAGTGGGAGAACAGTGTCAGACAAAGCAGACATAGATGCAGACAGTCACCCATGCTGTATCTGAGCAAACAGAAAAACAACTGCAAGGTTATTCTGCAAATAACCTTCAATAATTAAAAAATTAAAAGAATTAAAAGCAGCTTTCTTAGTTCAAATCAAGGGATAATCCTGTGTTTTAGGCCATTATGATGATGAACTCTTTAGCTCTTCTATGTAGCTGGAACACAGCAATTTGTTTCCTTTGAACTTGCTGTCTATTTCCTAAATGTTACAGCATCTGCCTTAAATCTGTTTGAAACTTTGTAAGGTACCTCGGTTTTCCATCTCTCACAGTTACATTCCCAGGGTTTGGGAGAGGCTCTCTTGGACTCCAATCCCTCCTGTACAGCCATGGTACAGGAGGAATCTGCCATCCTGTCCTGTTACTTTGCACACCACAGGGATGCTCTCGCATTCCCCAAGCTTTAACCTGTACTTTTTTCTGGTGCACCACACAATAAGCTGGGGAGGGAGAGAGCACTCAGCTCTGGCACCCTGATGATCCTGCCAACCTCACAATAAATCCTCCCTTTGGAAGACATCACACAGGCCAGTGGACTAACTTCTTCCAAGAGGCATTCTATCTCATACATTTCATCTTCAGCTTCCTCTTCCAAATCATAGAATCAGTACATAAACTATCAAAAGAAGCTCAACCCAGAATATAATACAGCTTAGAGAAGAAATTTCCCACAACTCTTTCAGCTATAGAACAACAATATAAGATCATGCTCATTTTTAAAATGCAAAACAAAGATGAAAAACATAGAAAAGGAATATAGAACCTAAAAATAACATATGTTGGAATTAAAAAAAAAAAAAAACATGGGAAGCACAAAGCAAAGGAGAGAACTCACCAGAATATACAAGGAGAAAGACAGTATGAGATAGAGCAGAGAAGGATGGAGAATGAACAAAAGATTCCAGAACTGTGTGGTTTATTTATACTATACTGAACATTGCTTGTGTAAACTGTACTACTACTACCAATAAAAACTATAAAAGCAATAATTATAGTGATAATAATAATCTTAGTGAATTTTAAATAAAATAGGGTAGAAGTAAAATGCTGGACAAATATAGCATGTAAGATGGATGATGACAGTTAAAGGGGCTCAGGTTCATTATTTTGATTAGAAGACAGATTAAAAATCTGGATGTATACTTTTAAAATTTAAGTGTGTATAACCTAAATTCAATTATACAAATGGAAAAAAATGAGGAATTATGTGTATAATTTCTAAAACAGTGGATGTGTATGGGGAGGAAGGATGAATTACAAATTTAAATTATTTGTGTATTAAGCCAAATGTTAAGCCTCAGTAATCCCAAAGAATTCATAAAATGAAGTCTGTGTATTCTGGCCACAGAACTTTTTGTCATCAATAACAACTTTTTATGTCCACATTAAGAAATTATGGAACATACTTTTAAATAAATTCATGCATCAAAGAGGAAATCATAATGAAATTTGAAAGTTCTTATTAATATAAATAATAGTTAAAATACCACATATCATGAATGCAAGGTAACATAATTGTTATTAAAGGGTGATTTTTTACATTAAAAATGAACAATTAGTCAATGAAATGTTCATCTTATGAAATTACTAAAAACACAACAAAATATTTCTAAGAAAGGTAAACAGGAAGATAGGATAAAAAGAAATAAATCAAAGAGAAAACAATGCAGAAGATGAATTTTTTGTGAAAATATGAATGAAATAGGTAAGTTTGCAGAGAGATTATTAATGAAAAATAGAACATGAGTAATAATATTAGGGAAAAAGTAAACTAAGTGCTCAAATAACAGAATCTAACACATTAATAGGAAGATACCATGAGAATATTTATGCCAATGGGCTCAGAAACTTAAACTATACGGTCAAATGTCAATAAAAATTTAACTAATGCAAATTAACTTAAGAAAAAAATGTAAATATTTGTATAAATTTAAGAAAGAGAACTAGATGTTAAAATGTATTCCACAAATAAAGCAACATAAAAGTGAGGATTTTACATAAAATTATGACTCCATAATTTCAAGATTCTAATTTAAGATTTAGAAACAAATATAAAAATTTTAATAAGATGCACATTGTAAATACTTTATTTGCTTTATATTTCTTATTGTCTTCTTTATGTATGTGTGTGTTTTCAGTTTTCATTTAAATTATAATAGCATATCATGAAATACTTGTTTTAGGTGTAGAATTCAGTGATTCCTCACTTACATATAGCACCCATTGCTCATCACAAGGGCCCTCCTTAATACCCATCACCCATTTAATCCAACCCCTGGCCATCTCCCCTCCATCAATCCTCAGTTTTTTTCTATTAAGAGTTTCTTATCGTTTGCCTCCCTCTTTTTCCCCCCTCCCCCTATATTCATCTGTTTTATTTCTTAAATTAAACATATGAGTGAAATCATATGGTATTTGTCTTCTCTGACTGACTTGTTTAGCTTAGGATAATACACTGTAGCAAATGGCAAGATTTTATACTTTTGATGGCTAAGTAATATTCCACTTAGACATATACCACAGCTTCTTTATCCATTCATCAGTCAGTGGACATTTAGGGTCTTTCCATAATTTGGCTATCGCTGATAGTGCTGCTATAAACATCGGGTGCATGTGTCCCTTTAAATCAGTACTTTTGTAACCTTTGAGTAAACACCTAGTAGTGCAATTGCTGTGTTGTAGGGTGGTTCTATTTTTAACTTTTTGAGGAACCTGCATATTGTATTCTAGAGTAGCAGCACCAGTTTGTGTTCCCACCAATAGTGTAAGGGGGTTCTCCTTTCTCTACATCTTCATCAACATCTGCTGTTTTCTGCATTGTTAATTTTAATTATTCTGACATTGTAGTTTTTATTTCTATTTCCCTGATGATGAGTGATGTTGAGCATCTTTTCATTTGTCTGTTAGCCATTTGTATGTCTTTGGAAAAATGTCAGTTCACGTCTTCTGCACATTTTTTAACTGGATTATTTGTCTTTTGGGTGCTGAATTTGATAAGTTCTTTGTATTTTTTCGGTTACTAACCCTTTACCATATATGTCATTTGCAAATATCTTCTCTCATTTCATGGGCTGCCTTTCAGTTTTGTTGATTATTTCCTTCACTTTGCAGAAAGTTTTATCTTTTTTTTAAAGATTTTTTATTTATTTGACAGAAATTACAAGTAGGCAGAGAGGCAGGCAGAAAGAGAGGAGGAAGTAGACTCCCTGCTGAGCAGAGAGCCCAATGTGGGGCTCAATCCCAGGACCCTGGAATCATGACCTGAGCCAAAGGTAGAGGCTTTAACCCACTGAGTCACTGAGGCACCCCAGAAGCTTTTACTTGATGAAGTCCCAATAGTTCACTTTTGCTTTTGTTTCCCTTGCTTCTGGAAACATGTCTAGTAAGAAGTTGCTATGGTTGAGGTCAAAGAGATTACTGCCTGTGCTCTCCTCTAGGATTTTGATTGTTTCCCGTCTCACATTTAGGTCTTTTATTCATTTTGGATATATTTTTGAGTATGGTGTAAGAAAGTGGCCCAGTTTTATTCTTCTGCATGTTACTGTCCAGTTTTCCCAGCACCACTTGTTGAAGAGACTGTCTTTTTTCCATTGGCTATTCTTTCCTGCTTTGTCAAAGATTAGTTGACCATACGATTGTGGGTCCATTTTTGAGTTTTCTGTTCTGTTCCATTGATTTTATGTGTTTGTTTTTGTGCCAGTACCAAACTGTCTTGATGACTACAGCTTTCTATTACTATCTAATTATTCTTAGTTCATGCATTTATTTTGTCTATTGTCTATCTTTCTTCACTAAATATAAGATCTATAAAGGAGGCACTTTGCCTGTTTAGTTTTATATTGTGTTATAATAATGAGAAGAGTGTCTCGCAAGTACAAGATCAATACATATTTCTTTTAATATTTTACTTATTTATTTGACAGAGGGAGCACAAGTAGGCAGAGAGGCAGGCAGAGAGAGAGAGAGAGAGAAGCAGGCTTCCTGCTGAGCAGAGAGCCCATTGCGGGGCTCGATCTCAACACCCTGAGATCATGATTTAGGCAGAAGACAGCGGCTTAACCCACTGAGTGACCCAGGGGCCCCAAGATCGATAAATATTTGTTGAATGATTACATTAATGATCAACACAAAAAAATAAAAAGACAACAGAAAAATTATCAGAAGAAAAAAAAATAGTATTTTATAGAAGATGAAAGGTACAAGGCAACAGAGAAATGTGAATTAGGCTTATAATGATATAACACTTTATGCCTTCTATATTTATTAAATTTATGTATCATTTAGCATATTATTCAAATATTGAATAATGAGGAGGTATGTCAAAGTAAGTATAATCTTTTGGAAAATAATTGGGCACCTTCCTGAAAAGTTGAACAGCCCATACACTTAACTAATGAGCAATTCCATTTTAAGGCATGTGCCATAGATAATGTCTTGCAAAAGTGTAATAAACAAAGTGCTAATAGTCATAATAGCATTGTTCAGAATAAAACAACAAAGGAAAAAATTCATGTCCACTGAAAAGAGAATTCATACATTAATTTTGTTGTATTCACAGAGTGGAATACTAGACAACTATTAGAATAATTATGGAGTTGTAGCTATACACAACAACATTAATCATATAAACAAAATATTGAAAGAAGAAAACAAATTTCAGAAGCCAGTTGTATTAGGATTCCCCAGAGAAACATAACGAGTAGGACGGATATATATTTTTTGCAAGAGAAATATCTTTTGTAACATGTTAAATATATTATACATTAACAATGGCATATTTAAAGGAAGATTAATTATTAGGAGTTGGCTTACACAATTAGGGAGGCTGGCAAGTCCAAAACCACAAAGCCCATGTCCCTGTTTGGGTCTGAAGGCCCAGGGCTACTGTAGAACCAGGGAGAGTCATATCCCCATTTGGAGGCCATCAGGCAGGAGAATTCTTTCTTACTCAGGGAAAGATCAGTCTTTTTTTCTATTCAGACCTTCAGCTGATTACATGATCCCCATTCAAATTAGGGAAGGCAATCTCCTTCACTCAGTCTACAGATTTAAGTGTTGATTCCATTCTAAAACACTGTCACAAAAACAACCAGAATAACATTTGACTAATATCTGTGCATCCTGTGGCCCCCAGGCAAGTTGACACATAAAATTAGCCATCACACCTGCATATCTGTTAAAACTCCTTTTTTATAAAACTCAAAATGAGGAAATATTAACCATTAAATTCAATAGAAAAACTTCTATATGTCCTAAAAGTAAAAATGTAAAGTCAAGCCAGTAGTCAGCATCAAAAGGCAAGGGATTGATGCTCAGACAAATCTGAAAGAAATCCATTGTGATCAAAATTGGGGGATTGGGAAGGAGGGAAGTGACAATTAGGGAAAATTGCACTGTGCAAAATCAACATATTTTATATTAATTTTTAAAGTATGACATTGGTACAAAGATAGATAAGGAGACAGAAAAATGAGAAAGAAGTTCATACCCCTCAAATTACAGACATTATATATATACACACATATATTTATTTATTTATAAAAATGTACATATATATGAAACATATAAGTTCTTATGCATTTTATATTATTAAATATTCCTAGAAAAATAGATATAAAATAAGACATCTGTTTCTTCAATGATGTCTATAATCTATCAGAATACAAACAGATAAACATGGTTTAGTTGATATTATGAGGGAAATAAATTGTTATATGTAATCATATTCAGGACTAATTAAGTAATGGCATCACACAGTTTGGGAGACATTTATTAATACTGAAAATTAAGTACAAAAAGCTAAGTGTAGTCACTTAGATAATTAAATATAAAAGGGTATATAACATGTCAAAAAAAGGATTATTTCTCTTGAAAAATTATTTCACTCTTTTTTTTTCCTCAAGATTGCAATAAGGAATATATTATTTATAATGAAGCCATCTTTGGACAAATATGAAGTCTCAATTCCAGTATTAATGCTGGAATGACAAGCATGAAGCCCTAACTTCATGTTACAGTTGTGGTTCCCAAGGGTCACAATTACAACTATGTAGGAACAAAAACTGTTAACCTAATGGCTTTGATGTCATACTGTATTTTGTACTAAACAACTATAATCCCTATCAGTTTGTTATCTGCTATTAAAATACTGTTGTGTAAGATATGGACTCTATATGTAACCTGTGTGAGATAACATATTCCAAGAAATAGTGAGACAGAGAAATTTATAGAAATAGCAAAAAATATTTAAGGGGGAATAAATTAAAGACAAAAGAAAATATTTCTCTATGCAGAAGTTACACATACGTAAAAAGTGACTATGGACCCTTCTAATTTAAAGTATTGGGATTGTTTGGTAATTTATTGCCACTTAAAATCTGGCTCTTCATTGATTCAGTAAGGTATTTTTCCATCTGGTCTTTTCTTATATTCATTTAAAATGTGTAGTATTAATAGAAGTATTCCATGACTTGTTTACCATTTGAAATACATAAAAATGTACTTGGCCTCAGGGTACCTTGTGCCAAAGTCATCTCCATTTTTATGTAAATTAAAATGTCAAGCACAGATCAAAGAGTGTTCTAATTCAATGGGCATATGTATGTGAAGATACAAACGCATACATCTTCAAATTTTAATCAGACAGCATTTGCTTAGTGCTTACACATGACAAAGCATATCATGGAGAGTTTATTACAGACAACAGTTGTGAACCAAAAATAAAACTGGTCTTTATGTATCTATCTATTTGCTGTTAATTACTCTTTAAAAAATTTGTGTAGTGCTGGGGCGCCGCGGTGGCTCAATGTGTTAAAGCCTCTGCCTTCGGCTCAGGTCATGATCCCAGGGTCCTGGGATTGAGCCCCACATCGGGCTCTCTGCTCAGTGGGGAGCCTGCTTCCCCCTCTCTCTCTCTGCCTGCCTCTCTGCCTACTTGTGATCTCTGTCTGTCAAATAAATGGATAAAATCTTTAAAAAAAAAATTGTGTAGTGCTTAATATAACCCAGGTGCTGTTATCGTCTATGAACTTTAGGTTGGTACTATCTGTATCTTCATTCAAAAGAGAGGAAACAGAGTTTAAGTAACTTTCCCATTGTTGGACAGTGTCAGGAGTGAAATTTGAATCAAATCCTTCTGACTTGGAAACTGTACTGTGAACCATGGTATGCATTGTTACAGATATGATTGTTCTAATAATGGTTATTGTTATTTATGCTATGATAATACATATTATTCTTTATTAAAATAATTCTTGAAAGCACAGATATGAAAGCAAGAAAAAAAAAACAAAACATGCACAATGCCAGGACTGCCGGTAAATACTATCAGCATTTTACTTTGTGGCTCCCAAATTTTTATATGTGATAAAATTTAATTGTATTAATTTATAACTTTAAAGTTGGCATTATAATCTATCCAGATTTTGTTACCTGTCTTTCTCAGTAAATATTTACCATTACAACAAATCCAGACCCACATTATCCTTTTAATAACTGTGAAGTATAATTGTATGGATACATATTATAGTATTTTCTAAGCCACATTGTTAGACATTGGGTTGATTCTTATTTTTGACTATTATAAGCAATGTTTTCAAAGCTGCAGTGGTAAAATCATACTTTGAAAACTTACTCTCTGATCACCTTTTTGTGCATAGTGCCCAAATGACTAATTTTACAAATGGTCAGACACATATAATGGCATATGCTCTTCTAACAGCCTAAACCTAGACCAAATTTGTTGCATACCTACATTTCCAGTCTTCTTTACTTAGTTATTTTAACATTCTTATCATATCTAAACTGCAGAGATCAACATCTGCAAAGAAAATACTGTGTGTTTCAGTGGTGAGGGATTTAGAGAATGTT
Organism: Mustela erminea; assembly: GCF_009829155.1. NCBI lineage: Eukaryota > Metazoa > Chordata > Mammalia > Carnivora > Mustelidae > Mustela > Mustela erminea. The sequence goes on from NC_045616.1 coordinate 126,781,387, forward strand.
AACACATATTAGATAAATCCCTACACTAAATGAGACATTAAGAAAAATAACTATATGGAAAGATAATTAATGACATAGTATGTTGAATTATAAGTCACTATTTGTAAAAACTATACCCCTTCCAGTTAAACACAGGTAGTTCTTTGCCTGGAACAGTTTAAACGCTGTTGAACTAGATAATAAATTAAAACACACATTCCACATATACATTTAAAATAAGTAGTATTAAGCATTACTGGCATTTACACAAAAAGAAAAATTATAGTTTTTCTTGAATGTCTCAAATGTCAAGCCAAGAAACTCAACTGAACTATTTTGAGCAGATGAAACCAGACATAATATCCAGGGTAAGTCCTCTAAATGATTGCCTACACATAGGGTTTATAATAATTGTGAAATGTCTAGACTATACCCGATTCAACAAAACTTTTAAAAGCAATCAAACAAATAGCATGTGGAAAGGCACTGAGCAGAAACAATCAACAAGAAAGGTACACGGATTCCAGAATCAAAATGGTTGTCCAGGAGGATGGCAGTCCTTGTACGTAGCACATGAGGAAACAAGGTACCCCCAAAGAGTAAGTTAAGGCTCCTTTTTTTCTTTATGAGAGCATGTACTTGTTCAATAGGCCACCCTATGGCTTTAAATTTGGGGGTTCTTCATTCATTACCCGAGTCCCTGCCATTTTGATGAATAGAAGCAAACTATTTATTAATGAACCAACCCCTTTAGAAAATTAATTCCTAAGGAAACATATCTCCTAGTTAATAATGGCATTTAGGCATACTCATAATGTTTATTTTGTGTTCATTCTTTTGATGATGATTATTATAAACATGCAACAATATATCCAATAATACCCAAAATTGCCATGTATGCTCTAACCACTAGCTACAGTTGTGCTAGGATAAAATATCAACACCTAATACAAAAAAAAAAACCTCCTCATCTTACTGTCAAACTTACTCTTTTCCCTCCTCTTCTTGATGTTGTGGTACATGGGCCTTCTTGCACCTCCTACTAATAACCATGCTCTTTACTGCTTCAGAGCTTTTTCGTAAGAAATCTCTCACCCCTTTCCCCAAAATATCTACTCCAAATAGTCAGCCCATACATAGTTCCTCTTCTGGCCTAATCTTTAATTTACCTTTTTAGGGAAGAATTTCCTGGTTTTGTAATATTCATAAGTCCCTCCTTTATGGGTAATCTCTTACTTCCCCATTTATTTTTTCCTGATGAAACTTACTACAACTTACAGTCATATAATTTTTGTATAATGCATTAGTTAGAAATGTTTGCCTGCTTCGAATATATTCTAAAAGTAAATTAAGACATAAGAACATTTAGGGTGTGTTGAACAAGAGTGTAGAAATGGTTGGTCCTAAGTGTAATTTGGTAACAAAGTGTCAAGGCTCTGGGTTGGCATTTCTGCATCACCCTAGTCTTTCTCTGAATTTCCAAGATGGCAGCCACAATTGAAAACACTATGGCTACACATCAGTTATCCCTATAATAAGAAAGCAAATGGCATTCTTCTGATAAGACCTTCTCCTCACCAGAGAAGAAAATAGCTCCCAGAACGCTTTCCTCTATATCTCCTTGGTAGGAGCTGGTCTCCTATCCATCCCTAGGTTAATCAAAAGCAATGAAACAAGAGGGGAATGGGAGGGAGACAAACCATAAGTGACTCTTAATCTCACAAAACAAACTGAGGGTTGCTGGGGGGAGGGGGTTTGGGAGAAGGGGGTGGGATTATGGACATTGGGGAGGGTATGTGCTTTGGTGAGTGCTGTGAAGTGTGTAAACCTGGTGATTCACAGACCTGTACCCCTGGGGACTAAAAATATATGTTTATAAAAAATAAAAAATTTAAAAAAAAAAAAAAAGCAAAGAGGAACGAGAACACTATGGCCTAATTCCAAACATGTTGAGAGCATTCTATTTAAGGAGTTCTCAAAATGTCTATTTGGGCTTAGACAACTCTTTTGTCAGTCTACAACTACATAATTTCCACATGAGAAATTGCAGAGGAGGAGGAGGAATTAACATATGAAGAGACAATGAGAGATGGTTGCTTAGCATATTAAATCTGAGAAAATAGCCATGAATTAAATAAGTGAAAATTATAGAAAAAATTGGAATTATGTGATCAACTCTTAGTTCAGTAATCATCCTAAAGCATTCATGGCAATCATTCATTCTCTGCTTGAAATTTTTCAGACATGAAATCTTATTATTTTCCATATCACTTATTTGACTTTGTAGCTTTAAAATTATTATCTTTTTTATTTTCCATATTTTTCCACAAGATGTAATGGAATTTGCCTTAGCCACTTCTTTTGTGATATACTTTCTAGAGCCCTTCTTGATACCTCAGGGTTTCTGTTTTTCTTTTTGTTTTAGGTGTATTCTAGTCAGTTAAAGCCATCTTAGAAAAACATGATTTCTGTACTGCACACAAAAAGGAATTGCCTCTTCTATTCTGAAAATTTTGTATATGATGTTTCACTCTTAAATCCACATTACTTTTTTTTTTTTTTTAATTTCAGTAGGTATTTTACTCTAATTACTTACATTTAACTTGTATTCAACCAAATACTTAGCCATTTTTAATATAAACTACTGGTAAGCCAGGTTTGGGGACTATATATTTGTTGTTGGTTTTGTTTTGTTTATTTTTAGTAAACATTTTTATATTTATATAGTTAAGGTATGTTGAAATGACAATCAATTAACTTCTTACCTTTCTTTTACAAAACTCACTTATGACAATTTTCTCACTACTAACACTTGGTTATTTCTGAGATTTTAAAGACTCTCATGACCTTTTTAGACACAAAATCTATCACCAAGTATGATTGCAATCCAGTTTTGAGTAAAATCTGATAAAGAGCACCTTTTTAAACACTATAGAAATCACTGGTTAGATTGTTAACAGGGTAAAGCAGTGTTTTGTGTTAAGTCACCTGAGACGACTCTCCCGGGTGAGAGTGATTCATCAGTACCAAATGGACACTGCTTTTAATAAGCTTCGAATCCACGGATCTATACTATTAGTCACCTAACATTTTCCCCCATTTTTCCATAAGTAAAATGGAAATATCATGAAGTACTGGATCATCTATTGTGCTGAGAGGAAAACCATGCATTTTAGATCTTTCCTTGGATGTAGAAGATTAGTAAAATTACTATAAATTAAAATAGGATGAGATTTGGTGGGACTTGATGTTTATGTATTCCTTTGTTAGAGACCCACTTTATTAATTCTTCCAGAGATTAATGGCGGATGACCTTAATTTATAGAATTTACCTTTGTAACAAAGAGAGAGAGAGACTCTATCTCAGTTCTTCTGCTGTAGTTCCAAGTAGTACCATTCTCAAGAGTTATGATAATGGCTTCACAATCACATATTCAAATTCTTTCAGAAATCTAGGGTTTGAATGCCTGACGATGGTAATATTATCCCAGCAGAAATTTATTTAAAATACTTGTTTCATCTCTTGTAAAAGAAACCAAAACATCTTGAAAAAAATCTCTCCTTTTTAACAAGAGTAGAAGTGTTCTCTCTGCAAAAAACTTTCAATTGTAACTAAAAGTAACAACTGGGGTGCCTGGTGATGCAGTAGGTTAAGCCTCAGATTCTTGCTTTCAGCTCCTGTCATGATCTGAGACTCTGTGCTCAGCGTGGAGTCCACTTAGGATTCTCCCTTCCCATCTGCCTCTCTACCCCAACCCTAAAATAAATAAATAAATAAATAAATAAATAAATAAATAAATAAATACATCCAGCTTTAAAAAAATAAAAATAACATCTATTCTTTTTTATCCCATCCATATCCAGTACATATGCAAATTTAGATTGTCAGACTTCCGTTAACTAAAACATTATAAAAACATGGCAATGTTTCTTTGTCCCTGATTGAGGGAAATATAGAAAAGACCTGGAAATAAATAAATAAATAAATGTGTTTCATATATATATTCAATATAACAACATTTTTTTTTGAAAAACAGATAATAAAAATATATAGTGAAACTTTAATTCCTGATTATAATTATTTTGGGATGATAATTAAGCTCCAAATAGATGGGTGAAAAGGAAAACTAGGATCAAAGGATGTATTCCTAACTCTGCCTCTATTACTCAAGTGTAAAGCTGAGTATCACTCTAAGACCTCACTCACTTATCTTCAAAATGAGAGGTCTATTTTAAAAAAAAAAATTCTGAGTTCCCTCTCATCTCTGAAATTTGATAATTCTAAATTCTCAGCTCTCCACATTTATTTTTCTGATCTTTTTTTTTTTGGACTGTATTGACCACCTGATTTTTTTTTTTTTTAAGTAGCTGGTTAAATATCATGTATAAAAACATCAATACATCCTGTTCCTGACTTTTTTTTTTCTTCTGTATTTGACCACTACGTATCTGAACTGATAAACTGAATTTAATCTATGGTGCCTAACACATTCTTGCAATGACTAATCTTTATCAATCACCAAAGTTTGTTGTGCTAACTTTGAAATAGCTGTTGATAATGTAGTTATTTCATCCAATTGTAACAAAAAGAATTTAATGAGTGTTTGAAGTGTGTGTGATTATGCTATTTGAAAATTATACATTTTCCAAGATAAGGATTAAACACAAATCAAAGGAAGTCAATATTTCATTATGAATGGAAGTGATTATATGTAATCGGCAAACTTTGAAGCTTTCTGCACTAGCTTACTGAATAATCAACACTGTGGTTTTGTCAGTATCAGTTGGATTGCACTTTTGTAGCTTTTGAAATGACTGCTGTTTGCAAAGTTGAAGGTAAAGAGGAAAGTTTGTTTTCCCACCAACATTTCATTGATTCTTGGCTCTTCATGGAGAGTTTGTGACACTTTATCTCCCTGGCAGCTGGACTTTTTACCTGTCTTATATGGAGTGTTTTCATTAGAACCTAATTGATTTTGCAGTTGATGAACTCAGTGCTAGTATGTGTTGTCTCTTATAAACTATTTTCTACACGGACCTTCTTTCTTCTAGGGATATGAGAATAATTGACCCAGTATTTAAATAACAGTGTACTAAAATAGTAAAAAATTACTTTGATCCAGTTCCAATGTGGTATTTGTTTCTTATCTAAAGCAAAGATATTTCCTACATCACTCCTTGCCGAGTTTTATCTCACAAAGGTTGATTATTAAAAAGTGATGAAAGTTTATGTAGTTCATTTTGGATGTCAAGCAGTGGCTTTGCACAATGGGAGACAACCATAGCATACAATAAAAACAGTCTTATAAACATTGATGAGTTGTCATGTTTTTCATAGGTAAACCATAATGTTCATTTCTACGTTATCTCTTACCTGTAAATATTGTGTGTGTGTGTGTGTGTGTGTCTGTGTGTGTGTGTGGTGTGTGTGTCTGTGTGTGTTTGTTTTTTATGTCTGGACTTTTCCATGGTGACTTTTCAGCATTTAGACAATATTTTTGGCTCTTTTCTTTATGAAAAATGTTTTTAAAGTCAAAATTACAACTTGATGTACGTGGTAGTTCTTTTATCAAACTCAGTATACCCACTGCCCTATTGTATGAAAAATACAGCGTGTTTGACTTTCCATAAGGAAACTCCAAGACTTAATGAGCTAAAGAAAGCCGTAAGTGAAATCCACTGGCCTATTATTTTGTTGTCCATGGGATTTAATAACCATGTGGAAAAGCATTGTTAAGCGTACTAGAGGGTGGCCCCTTCAGGTAAAATCTTAAATGTACTGGCGAAGCAAAATGGGGACCTCCTCTCTCTATTCATTTTTAATCTCTTTCTTTCAGGGGCATGAAATTCATAACTTCAAGTTGATTAAATTAAAAATTCAATTAACTATATATTTTTAAGTGGACACTTGCTTTGAACAGAATAGCATCTTCTGAATTATAAACAGGTTTCAGAAGACATATATACCAGACATAGCCATTGCCATTTTCTATGAGAAGTTATTTAGCGTGTTTTAAATCAAAATTTAATATGCACTCCAAAGATCAAAGGACCAATGGTTAAAAGCTAAATAAGAATATCTTTGTGTAATTTTCTACTATTCTGCTATACTGAGGATAAAAGACTATCCAGAATGTTTTGTCCAAAAAGTATCCTTTTATCATTTCTATGTTTTTAAACTTTTCCTGTGCACTAATAATTCTCTAACATTTGACCCTTATTTTAAATCAAATTACAAGATATATAATTCTTTCAGAAAATTCTGCATTATAGGAAAACATGTTGTACTTCTAACATCAAGAATTATGTTGAAACTAGCTGAGCATTGTCTTTATCTTGGCATCTGAAGTAGATATATATCTAGAAGAAAAAAAATACAAAACTTTAAGAGGTCCTAAAGCTATCTTTTAACATTTTAGAGATCAAACAGCTTTTAGTAAAATATTATATTAAATTTGAAACCACTTGCGGAGGTTGTGTTTTTTTAAAGATGTAAATTAAATGTGTAAGTATAAGACAAATTAACAAATAAAAAGTGTTAACATTGAACTTAGGTATATGTTCCCAGAGCTAATAACGTAAATTAAAGTAAGGCTTTCAGGTACTTGGATAAACAGGATTCTGAAATATATCCTCAATCAGTCACTTCCATCTGGGAGATGGGAAGCTCCAACTTTCATCATGTCCTGTCAAGTGATTTGGTTTATTGAAAAGCCTAAATTATACACTACAAAACCAATACCCAGAAATGCAGAGAATTTAGTCATTGAGATGATAAAAAAATCACAGTTGGTGTTTGAATTTTTTAAGGACAAGAGTTATCTCCCATATTTGATGTTTGAATTTTTTAAAAACAAGAGTTATCTCCTGTATTTGAATTCTTAGCACTTACTCTATGACTTGGGACTTGCTCTGTGGTTAGTAGTCAGCATGTACTTACCATGTTTTTTATTGTTGAGTTAGTAGTGGATTCCCATAAAGCAATACTAAACAGGCTAGAAAGAAGAGATGGAGTCCATTACATTTCTTTGAACTTGTGGCTGATTTATTAAGAACAGTATGTTATATGTTAAGATTTGGCTAAGTCACCAATGCATATTTCTGTATTTATTCTATATCCTGAGAGTCATAAATGGTTATTACTTATCTGAATAACATAAGGAAGTATTTCTGGTAAATTTTTAGTTACAGAGATATCTATATCATCCTGTGGGTTGGTTTTCAGTGACATCAAATGCAGTAATACGCCAGTCTTATATAAAGGAGCTGGCGTGTCTGGGTAGCATGGTTGGTTAAGTGTCAGACTCTTGGTTTCAGCTTAGGTCATAATCTCAGGGTTGTGAAATCAAGTCCCTCGTAAAGTCCCACATAAAGCCCCACATCATGCTTCATGCTCGGTGTGGAGTCTGTTTAAGATTTTTCTCTCTCCCTCTCCTTCTGCCCCTTCTGCTCGTGCTCTCTCTCTCTCCCTCTGAAAAACATAAATAAATCTTAAAAAGTAAAATAAAATAAAAAATAAAAGATTCTGACAGTCAAAGAGTGTGGCCCTCACTTAATATTTTGGATCATGATTATCTGGACATTCTAAAAAGACATGACCTATGACATTTTCTTACTTCATGCACAGGCACCACCCATCCCCCACCAGGACAATGTTTTTCATGAACACTTCTATAACACTTCTCATGCTCTAAATCATGGTTATGAAGGATAAAATTTAATTAATGTTAGATAATTTTTTGGACCCTCACAAATGTAATATGATAAAAATATCAGTTTTGATTTTCTTTGTATTTATGTGTGAGAAATAGCTAAAAAACCAGAAGTAAGAAATATATATTTAAGTGAGAAATTTATTCTATGAATTCTCTCTCCAAAACAAAAAATAAGGTATGACCACTGGTATGGTAACAACGGAAGCACTGTGATCGACACGTAGAATCCAAGTACTCTTGCTTGGTCTTTAATAAGATCTGAAAATACTGCTACCAGAGCTTCACCATTACATGGGCAGGAAAGCACAGTGGTCAGGAGGAGAAGAATCTTCAGGAGACCCATAGGAGTTCAAATGAGGTTTATTTTAAATAGCATGATACTTAGATTCCATTTCTTTTGCCATTTTTGCTCCAAAATTGAGGAGAGTGAAGTCAATATCAGATTCCTGAAGTCTCAACTTTTATTTTTTCAAAAATTTTTTCATACTGTCTTAGAGGTTTACTCTCTGTAGAGATTTTCCCCCTAAAAGAATGCACAACTCATCTGGAAGAGATTTTAGTGAGCACATTGACTCACCCCTTCAGTTATCAGAGAAGGAAAGAATCTAGAAAGATTGGTGAATTTTAAGGATAACACAACAAAGTAGTTTAATATCTCGAAATAGAATAATAACCTACAACTTACCTTCGTTTTTTCCCCACAGTGCTAAACATATATTCTAAGATTTATTAGACATTCAAATTTTTATGAAAAGTTAAAATAAAGGTTTTAGTTTACTTAATTATCTTTTTGCCTTTTCTTCTTGACTTTTAACTTTTACTTCTTCTTTAACTACTTACCAAATTCTGTCAACTGAAGCATCAATGTCTAGGCTCTCTTTCCAAAGATAGAATAGTTCTGACATCACAATTTACATAAACATTTTTTATTAACATATAATGTATTATTTGTTCCAGGGTTACATGTCTGTGACTAATCATTCTTACACAATACACAGTGCTCACCATAACACACAACCTCTCCAGTGTCCACCACCCAGCCACCACATCCCTCCCATTCCCTCTGTACTCTAGCAACCCTTGGTTTGTTTCCTGAGACTGAGTGTCTTTTTTTTTTTTTTTAAGATTTTACTTATTCTATTTGACAGGTGGAGATTACAAGTAGGCAGAGAGGCAGGCAGAGAGAGAGAGAGAGGAGGAAGCAGGTTCCCTGCTGAGCAGAGAGCCCCACATGGGGCTCGATCCCACGACCCTGGGATCATGACCTGAGCCGAAGGCAGAGGCTTTAACCCACTGAGCCACCCAGGCCTTCCAAGAGACTGAGTGTCTTATGTTTTGTCTCCCTCTCTGGTTTCTTCTTGTTTCATTTTTTTTTTCTCTTCCCCTAGGATCTTCTCCTGTTTCTCAATTTCCACATATCAGTGAGATCATATGATAATTGTCTTTCTGTGATTGACTTATTTCACTTAGCATAATACCCTCTAGTTCCATCCACATCATTGCAAATGGCAAGATTTCATTTTTAATGGCTGCATAATATTCCTGTGTGTCTGTGTGTGTGTGTGTGTGTGTGTGTGATGCGCATGTGCACATCTTCCTTACCCATTTATCTATTGATTTATTGAACATTTCTTAAATGTATTAGTCTTGTTCAGAATTAAGGTAAGATTTTTAAGTATCAATTAAATTTTTTTGAAAATTAAAATATTTTATAATAGGATTAAGCAACATTTTTAATCATTCAGTGTTTTCTGTATAGTCACAGAGTCATATAACCATCACCATCTAATTTTAGAATATTTTAATCGCTCCCCTAATAAACCTATACTCATTAGTAATCACTCTCCACCCACTTTCCCCCAGCCTCTGACAACCACCAATATACTTTCTGTCTCTATAGATGTGTTTATTCTGGAAATTTCATATAAGTGAAATCATACATTACATAGTCTTCTGTGACTGGCTTTTTTCACTTATCATAATGTTTTTGATATTCATCCATGCATGAAGTACATGCACGCTGAAGCATGTATGAGTACATAATTTCTTTTATTGCCAAATAATTTGCTATTGCAGTGATTTATCATTGATGTAGAGAACATTTCATGCTGTCTCATGCAAGATATGTATTCAGTACTGACTACACCTTTAGAAGATTTTCTTCAGACAGTTGATAATTCATTAAAAGGAATGGCAATTGATTTTAAAATGGAAATATTAAGGCCAGAGTCTTCTTTGACGGAATAAAAGCAGTCTTTTCAATTTTTGGTATGTATTTAAAGATGCAACAGATACAACGCAGGGATCCAATTAACCTTCTTTAATACAATTTAAACAAAGATACCCACCCCCTGAAAACACCCACGAAATGCATAAATATATGTGGCTATATATATGGCTGAGTGAAAATAAAGCCAATTATTATAAAAGAGCTAGAATTATTTTTGAAAAAATGAAAAATGTGTTAAATAGCAATGGTGAGAGTGGACATTCCTGTCTTATACCTGACCATAGAGAAGAGCTCTCAGTTTTTTCCCACTAAGGATGATATTAGCTGTGGGTATATGACCTTTATGATGACCTTTATGATGTTGAGGTATGTTCCCTCTGTCCCTATTTTTTTGAGGGTTTTTATCAAGAATGGACACTGTACTTTGTCAGATGTTTTTTCTGCATCTACTGAGATCATATCATTCTTATTCTTTCTTTTATTATATGGTGGGTAATGTTGATTGATTTGCAAATATTAAAAAACACTTGCAGCCCAGGAATAAATCCCACATGATTGTCATGAATGATTCCTTTTTAATATATGTAATTCAGTTTGCTAGAATCTTGTCAAGAACTTTTGCATTGAAGTTTATCAGGAATATTGGCCTGTAATTCTGTTTTAGTGGTGTCTTTGTTTGGTTTCAGGATCAAGGTAATGATGGCTTCACAGAAGCAGTTTAGAAGTTTTCTGTCCATTTCTATTTCTTGGAACATTTTGAGACAAATAGGTACTAAGTCTTCTTTAAATGTCTGGTAGAATTCCCCTGGGAAGTCAGCCCTGGACTTTGGTTTATTGGGAGATTTTTTGATTAGTGATTCCATTTTTTTGCTGGTTATGGGTCTGTTCAGATTTTCTGTTTCTTCATGCTTCAGTTTTGGTAGTTTATATGTTTCTAGGAATTTGTCCATTTCTTCCAGATTGCCCAGTTTGTTGGCATATAATTTTTCATGACATTTTCTTAAAATTTATGTGTGTTTTTGTGGTGTTGGTTGTGATACTGCCTCCTTCATTCATGATTTTATTTATCTAGGTCCTTAGTACTGGAAATCTTGGTCTCAGTAGTCAGACAACAAAAAGAAATGAAGGGCATCCAAACTGGCAAGGAAGAAATCAAACTTTCAGTAGTTGTAGATGACATGATACTCTATGTAGAAAACTAGAAAGACTCCACCAAAAACTTACTAGAACTAATATATGAATTCAACAAAGTCACAGGATATAAAATCAACACAGAGAAAGCTGTTGTATTTCTGAACCAATAATAAAGCAGCAGAAAAAGAAATCAAGGAATTGATCCCATTTTTAGTTGCACTAAAAACCATGAGATACCTAGGAATAAACCTAACCAAAGAGGTAAAAGATCTGCATGCTAAAAAACTATAGAATGAAAGAAATTGAAGAGAACACAAAGAAGTGGAAAAACATTTCACAGTCATAGATTGGAAGAACAAATATTGTTAAAAAGTCTATACTACCCAAGGCAATCTACACATGTAATATAATCCCTATCAAAATACCACCAGCATTTTTCACAGAGCTTGAAAGAACAATTTTAAAATTTGTATGGAACCACAAAAGACCTCAAACAGCCAAAGCAATTCTGAAAAAGAAAAGCAAAGCTGGAGGCTTCATGACTCTGGCTATATTTCAAAGCTATAGTCATCAAGACAGTATTGTGGTGGCACAAAAACAGACACAAAAATCAATTGAACAGAATAGGAAACCCAGAGATGAACCCACAACCAAATGGTTAACTAATCTTTGACAAAGCTGGAAAGAATAGCCAGTAGAAAAAAAACAGTCTCTTTTCAACATATGGTGTTGGGAAAACTGGACAACAACATTCAGAAGAATGTAACTGGACCACTCCCTTATACCATACACAGAAATATATTCAAAATTAATTAAATACCTACATGTGAGACAGGAAAAAATCAAAATCTTGGAGGAGAACACAGGTAGCAATGTGTTTGACTTTAGCTGTAGCAACTTCTTACTTACTTTATATCATCAGAGGCAAGGGAAACAATAGCAAAAATGAACCATTGGGACTTCATCAAGATAAAAACTTTCTCAGTGAAAGAACTAACAAAACTGAAAGGCAGCCTATGGAATAGGAGAAGATATTTGCAAATCAAATATATGGTAAAGGGTTAGTGTCCAAAAATTACAAAGAACTTACCAAACTCAACACCCAAAAGACAAATAATCTGGTTAAGAAATGGACAGAAGATATGAATAGACACTTTTTCCAAGAAGAAATACAGATGGCTAACAGGCACATGAAAAGATGCTCAACATCACTCATCATCAGAGAAACGAAAATGAAAATCATGATGGGATACCATCTCACATCTGTAGAAACAACAGGTGTGATGAGTATGTGATGAGATTATTGATTATTATATCGTATTACATATGATTATTAGAACTTTGTAATATAATACTGTAAAATAATGCATTTTATATGACACTTATTATGCTGAATTGTTCCCCTCGAATAAAAGTAATTTTATTAACTGATCTAGTATTGTTTGGTTAGGAAAACGAGTAGGAAAAGAGTTCTGAACCAAATTCTTTATAAAAAATTGTGAATAACTTATTGAAAATAAATTATTACTATAACAATATTCTACACAAATCAAAGTAGTTGTGAAATAAATAGCAGGAAGTAACCATTGATGATGAAGTTTAAGAATAAGAAGTTTCATGGGAGTGAGGAGGAAATACACTTAGTTTATTTCAGAATAGTCCTTGATAGATCCACAGACTTTCAAAAAAATTTAGCTCAGTCATCAATGACTCCTAGGGGATGTACTATTGTAAAGCAAAGATCTGAAAATATATTGAAAGTCAAAAGTCTACTACAGATTTTGGATCTTATATCAGGACATTTCTTTATATGCCTATAGATTTTTGAATCACATTCATATTTTTGCAGCACCAAGTGTTATCTAGAAATCATTTTATAGATCTGTCTTTCCATTATAATTATATTAATGACATATAACTGAATATATATACAGGTTCGAGTAGTCAATTAAATGCTGGCCATGACTGACTTGCACACAGGAAACTCTCTTTGGTTAATAACTGCCAATCAAATGTCTTTCTTCCAGGCTGAACTCCCCCAAATCCAAAATTTTTATATTTGGAAAAGGGTTGAAGATAGTTCATCAGATTATTTGAATGCACATAGAATTACTCTACATATTGAGGGGGCTGGTTTGTAATTTATCTGCTTTGTTATGTGTCCTTCCAGGCACAAACGAAACAATCATGGATTTTTTTTTTAATTGACCAATTAATTGACCAATTTTTAATTTTTTTTTAATTGACCAATTCTGCTAATTCTGAAAATATGTACAAATTATATCTGCAGGCGTAACCTGTGTACTGAATTCCAAATTATGTAGCTAAAACAAACTTGGCATTTTAATTAATCCTGATCTTGGCTGAGACTCTCTAATATTTAGGTCTCACCTAAAGCATCATCAGCCTCAGCAGCAGCATCATAAGGAGTTTCCTTAATCCCCTATTTTAAATTAACCCTTTCTACGTGGTCACTCTATCATATCAACCTGTTTGCATTTTATTCATATCTTTTATAATGATCTGATATATATTTATTCATCTTCCTAGGTATTGTTTTTGTCCTCCAATATAGACACCTCTTCTGTCTTGTTCAACATTTTATCCACAGAACTTAGAACAAGGTTTGGCACATCAGTTATTTGTGGCATGAATAATTCTCTCTCTCATGCCTTTTTACCACACTGCTTAACTCATTTTTCATAGAGATGCTTCCAAACTAATTTGTATTCTAGACTTATGAGCTACCTCTGTGATACAACCTCTGCACTATTTACATTTTAAACTGAAAAATTGTTGGGGGGGTTGCGTTGTCCCATGCATTTGCAAACATCTCGTGGCTTTCTTGGCCTTTATCTACTACATGTCAGGCACACAGATTTCTCCATGTACTCTTGTACTCCTACCCTTAAATCACTGCCAACTTATGTTCATGATCTTTCTGTAATATCTTTCCATCCCATTTACAGTTTATGTGCTCAAGCATTTTTCAACATTTCTTTGGGTTAATGTATTTCCTTGGCATGATTGATTGATTTGCTGAATGAAAACCCAGTACCCAGTTTCTTTCTTTAACCTTGGTTCAGCAAGCTTAGGTAGCATGAGTATCAGAAGAGTCTGAGACATAAAATATCTGATGTAGTCTGTTCTTTCTGATGGAATTTCCTACTCTCTCTTCTAACATGAGGCTGATAATTTGTCTTCATGACTCTTGACTGTGCTGAACATCAGCCATTTTCTTAAAAGAAGGTTAATATTCTTTTTTATTATGAATGACTCTCATATCACCCACTGAGTCATAAATTTCTTGGTCTTTCATCAATAACTGTAGTTTCTATGCTTGCTACTGTTGGGATTTTTCATACATTCTGAAGCCAGAAAGTCAATATAATTGACATTATTTTATCTAAACAATTCATTTCAATTTAACTCTTTAAATTCGATCTTGTAGCAGCAGATTTTAGCCAATTCATTATTAATCACATATAGGGTGATGTCCTGAGATTGTATAAGTGAAAGAATATTGAATGTCTCATACTGACTTTCTGCCTTGGCATATGGAAAAAAATCAAAATCTGTGTTTACATCTGTATGCAACTTCCAGAATATATTTTTTTAAGATTTTATTTATTCGTTTGACAGACAGAGATCATAAGTAGGGAGAGAGGCAGGAAGAGAGAGAGGAGGAAGCAGGCTCGCCCCCAAGCAGAGAGCCCAATGTGGGCTCTATCCCAGGACCCTGGAATCATGACCCGAGCCAAAGGTAGAGGCCCTAACCCACTGAGCCACCCAGGTGCCCCAACTCCCAGAATATTTTTAATTGCACAAAGAAATGTGGCATTTTCAAATCCTTAATAACTACTCATGCCCCAATGCATACACAAACATGCATGCACATAAAATTACCTTTTTATTTACTGAAAGAGTTGAAATATATACTTACATGGTTATTTTTTTTTTCAACTCTAAGACCCCGCAAAAAAGTTTCACCAAATTGTTTCATGCTAATAAGGGACGAAATTAAGTTGTTCTTAACAAAATTAAGTTATTCTATAATGATAGATGTATTTAGCTATTGTTTCTTTAACTTTATTCTTGATGTTTTCTGGCTATATGTATCATTTTATAGTCATATAGTAGAAAGCACACTCATAAAATTCATTATATTGGATATATTCATATATCATTATATTGTATGTATATAATATATTACCTAATAAATTTAACTTACTAGTTTGCCACAAAGGAAAAAATTAGCCAAATTATATTTTCCATTTTTAAGACATTTCTCTAGGTAGGAAGTAAAATCTCTTAAAATATTTTACATGTGCCTATTAGCCATTTGTATATCACAAATATCACACAGAGAAGAGTCTGTTCATGTCTTCTGCCCATTCTTTTACTGGGTTATTTGTATTTTGGGTGTTGAGTGTGAGATCTTTATAGATCTTGGATATTAGCCCTTTATGTGTAATGTCATTTGCAAATATCTTTTCCTATTCCGTAGGCTGCCTCTTAGGTTTGTTGACTGTCTTCTTTGCTGTGCATAAGCTTTTTATCTCGATGGAGTCCTAAAAGTTCATTTTTGCTTTTGTCTCATTTGCCTTTGAAGATGTGTCTTGAAAGAAGTTACTGAGGCCAATGTCGAAGAGGTTACTATCTATTTTCTCCTCTAGGATTTTGATGGATTCCTGTCTCACATTGAAGTCCTTCATCCATTTTGAGTTTATCTTTGTGTATGGTATAAGGGAATGGCTCAGTTTCATTCTTCTATAGGCAGCTTTCCAATTTTTCCAGCACCACTTATTGAAGAGACTGTCTATTTTCCACTGGATATTTTTTCATGACTTGTCAAAGATTAGTTAACCATAGAGTTGAGGGTCCATTTCTGGAGTCTCTATTCTGTTCTGTTGGTCTATGTATCTGTTTTTGTGCCAATACTATGCTGTCTTGATGATCACAGCTTTGTAATATAGCTTGAAGTCAGGCAGTGTGATGCCCCAAGCTTTGTTTTTCTTTTTCATCCTTCTCTTGGTGATTTGGGACCTTTTCTGATTCCATACAAATTTTAGGATTGCTTGCTTCAGCTCTTTGAAAAATGCCAGTGGTATTTTAATAGGGATAGCATTGAAAGTGTAAATTGCTCTGGGTAGGATAGACATTTTAACAATGTTTATTCTGCCAATGAGCATGGAATATTTTCCCATCTTTTTGTGTTTTCCTCAATTTCTTTCATAAGTGTTCTGTAGTTTCTGGAGTATAGATCATTTACCTCTTTAGTTAGGTTTATTTCTAGATATCTTATGGGTTTTGTTGCTATTGTGAATAGGATCAATTCCTTAATTTCTCTTTCACAGTTACATTGTTAGCATACGGAAAAGCAACTGATTTCTGTGCATTTATCTTGTATCCTACCACATTGTGGAATTGCTGTATGGTTCTAGTAACTACGTATTTACCCCAAAGATACAGATGTAGGGAAAAGAAGGGGCACATGCACCCCAATGTTCGTAACAACAATGTCCACAATAGTCAAACTGTGGAAGTAGCCGAGATGCCCTTCAACAGATGAATGGATAAAGATGTGGTACACAGGGGCGCCTGGGTGGCTCAGTGGGTTAAGCTGCTGCCTTCGGCTCAGGTCATGATCTCAGGGTCCTGGGATCGAGTCCCACATCGGGCTCTCTGCTCAGCAGGGAGCCTGCTTCCTCCTCTCTCTCTGCCTGTCTCTCTGCCTACTTGTGATCTCTCTCTGTCAAATAAATAAATAAAATCTTTAAAAAAGAAAAAAAAGATGTGGTACACATATACAATGGAATATTATTCAGTCATCAGAAATGATGAATACCCACCATTTGCATCGACATGAATAGAAGTGGAGGGGATTATGTTAAGTGAAGTAAATCAAGCAGAGAAAGATAATTATCATATGGCTTCATTCATATGTGGAACACAAGCAAAAGCATGGAGGACTACAGGGGAAGGGAGAGAAATGTGAAGGAGGAGAAATCAGAGAGATGAACCATGAGAGACTCTGGACTCCAGGAAACAAAGTGAGGCTTTCAGAGGGGAAGGGGTTGGGGGGAAGGGAAAGAGGGTGATGGGTATTAAGGAGAGCACGTGATGTGATGAGCACTGGGTGTTATACATAACTAAAGAATCACTGAATACTACATCAAAAATTAATGATATACTATACATTGGATAACTGAACATAATAAAAAATTAAAAATAAATAAATAAGAATAATAACTTTTTCAAAAACCTAGTTTTTCTGATTAAAAATAAAATATTTTACTAACAATTTTATAATGAAAGCACCAGTTCATAGTACATTTGAGGTTAGGATTGTATTATTTATCTTTATATTTTATATCAATTAAATGTTTAATTAATCATTTGATTGAAACAAGATTGGGAAGTGAATTTCTCCAACTTACGTAGAGATCACCTCCATCTTATGGTCCAAAGTCAATGATTGTATTCTTTGTAACTATTAGATTTAATATGATTTTAGGTTTTTCTTCTCATTTCAAAATTTAGATTTAATTATGGTATTTTAAGTTAAAGGAAAAAATTAGTTTTTACGTTGCTATTTCAAGATGAGAAAATACACTATTTGTAAATGGAAATAATCACACATTTTTTTTTAAAAGATTTAATTTACTTATTTGAGAGAGCATGAGCAAGGGAAGGGCCAGAAGAGGAGGAAGAGGGAGAAGCAGACTCCCCACTAGTGCAGAGCCACTAGTGGGGCTGGATTCCAGGACCCTGAGATTATGAACTGAATTGAAGTCAGACATTTTAACCAACTGAGCCACCCAGGTAACCTGCATGTTTAATTTAGTAAGGTAATTGAAATTAATAAAAACTATACAAATGTAGATATTTTAGAGCATAATTTAACAAATTCAGATTTTGCCTGTTATATATTTATTTTGTATGATTTATTTTCCATTTGCATAAACCATATTTGCTTTGGGTAACATTCCATATCATTAACAAATGGGCTGATGTACACATATTTGTTTACAAATTAAAATTTTACTCCAAAGACTTGAGTTCCATCAGATAGATATTTTTTGATAATACATAATAAAAAGATTAATTACAAATCAAAATTAAATTAGACCCATCCCATTCAAGACCACTGTTACAACTTTGTAAAAACGTTTATCAAATAGGGAAATGTTTTATTTATAATATGGGAGATAATCCAATAAAAATGCATTGATATTTTTATAGCTAAGTTTTAGGTTGAAGAATGCTTCAACTTCTGAATGTCCAGCATATTTTTTCCTTTTTTCAGTTTGTCTTTTCAGTGGTCCTAACAGTTAATATCTTATGATTTAACATTAACATAGAAACTGAGTTGAAAGAATTTAAGGTAGCAATTATGTAGCTAGAAAGATAAATAGCATTCCTTTCCTCAATTCCAAAAGATTATTTACAGGATCTACAAAACAGTATTTGTCCTGGTTAAATTTCTCATTTCAGCTTATTTAAATTTTGTAAAATCAGTTCTGGTCATTTTCTATCAACAATTTTTGATCCTATTTTTATTTATAATTTATTCAATAGAATTTCTTTAATACCCAAATGTGAGTGTAATTAAGGAAAGTTCTTTGAAAATAGTTTTTTGGCAGGTACAAGTAGACCCTCAATTTGAAAAACACACCTGAACAATGATTATAAATAATGGTTTAATGTCCCAGAGGGTCTTGTCAATGCAACCATTTATCTGTGTAAGGGTCTGTCATAAATTTTGAATGAAAACCCAGGCACTAAATGTCTAGCTTAAATGCTGGCTTCTCTGAAGCAAAAAAGGTATGTCTACTGATTTTAGTTGTTTTTCTTTTATTTGGTATCCAATTCACTGTTTCCCCTTAATGTGACTAGCTAAAGCAGACAAAGAAGATTAGGTGCTACATTTTCAGAGAGCACAAGTGACAGGCATTAGGACCTCTTGACTGTGAGTCCTGCAATCAGGGGCATCCATGTACTGCCGGTGAGGATTACACAAGGCTGAAGAGCATCTGCTTTGCCATGATGAGCGTCGATGACCATGCTCTGTGTTATCCTGTAACAAGTCTACTGCTAGAAAGAAAAGAAAAGAAATGAAAAGTAAAAAAAAAAAAAAAAAAACACACACACACAACCAACACCTTGGGTAATTTATTTTTTAATTTTATTTATTTATTTGACAGAGAGAGATCACAAGTGGGCAGAGAGGCAGGCAGAGAGAGAGAAGGAAGCAGGTTCCCTGCTAAACAGAGAGCCAGGTAGAGGACTTGATCCCAGGACCCTGAGATCATGACCTGAGCCAAAGGCAGAGGCTTAACCCATTGAGCTACCCAGGCACCCTAGGGTAATTTCTTTTACAAATAGAGCTAGGGCCAGCAGGTGAGGATATAGGCTGTGTGTGCATGAAAAGCTACTCAAAAAAATAAAATCATGTTTCTCTTTCAATGTAATCCATGGAGGTGAAAGGCAAAGGTCATCTTGGATATGACCACCAAAGGACGGAAATAAAACAAACCTGATAAATCCTAAGTAGCACTACTCTATCATTTGTCAGAATGTGTATTAAATACCTCATTTCAGCTCAGCACTGACTGAGCTATCACTAAAGAGCTGTTCTAAACTGTAAATGTTATGCTTAACAAATTGATTAATGGTAGAAACTGATCTCAGAAATTTAAACTGATAGGTTGACTTTCAAAATGTTGTCCCTCTCTGCATATTAATCTTACACATCATCTGGTTTTATTCGCTGTGAGCCATAGAGATTTTCCTTTCTGGATATTTATTATGCCACTTTTGAGGCTGGGAGGGTGTTTTAGAAAGTGCTAGTCCCTAACATTTATGCCCAACAATAAGTATATGTTAAATGATTCTAATCATATTGTTTATCAGAAAGCCAACAGAAGTAACCTAAAACAGGAACCTGAAAAGATTTTGCTTTTTTTAATTTTACTGGAAAACTGAAGGCAAAATCTAGTAAAGATTTAATTTTATTCAAAGATGGCTCTCTTTGTGGTGTTTTTGTTACTCTCAATCTGAGTGTGTGTGAGGACGTAATGGGCATGATATTCTGAGTTAGAATGCACTAATCATCTGTTTGTAGTTCCCAGTAGGAGAACTGTTCTTGTCAAAACTGATCTTGTGAAAGTGGCCTGGGAGGGGTGCCTGGGTGGCTCAGTGGGTTAAAGCCTCTGCCTTTGGCTCAGGTCAGAGTCCTGGGATCCAGCCCCACATCTGGCACTCTGCTCAGCGGGGAGCCTACTTCCTCCTCTCTCTCTGCCTGCCTCTCTGCCTACTTGTGATCTCTGTCTGTCAAATAAATAAATAAAATCTTTATTTAAAAAAAAAAAAAGGTGGTCTGGGAGTTTTTAAGAAGCATATGAAATTCCAGTGAACATCAAGTCCTATTTCAGCTGTCTTTCACACTGACAAAGAGCCTAAAATGAAGACCACAGTGTTTTCTTTAGATTGCCAAAAACAGGCAAAACTGCATTATACATTTTCAAATTATATTGATATGTTAATCCCCAAAAGAGGATAATTAACTATTTAAAATTAGGGTAGCATTGCCGCATCTGAATTTCTACACTGACCAACATATTTTCTCTCATATTTAAGCATCCTAAAGAGATTGTATTTTTCTACCACTAAAACTGAATTATTCTGTTCACCTGATATTTTTACATGATAGACTTTAAGAATTGTTTTAACTTATATACACCTTTTGTTTTTATATATATTTTGTTGTTGTTGTTGGGGATGGGGTGCTGATCCTGAGTCTTTCTGTAAGGCTGTACACATATTACAACTGCACCCCGACTGAAATGCCCTTTCTGAGCTTTTTAAGCCAATTATGAATCAAGAAAATGCGGCTCTGCTTCCTGACCAAGAAGAAGCCACCCAAGTACAATATTCTAACTCCTTAGAGAGTAATTCTTCCTTAATGGGTTTTACTTCAGTGACTCATACTGATTATGTAAGATGCAACACAATTAAATAGGCTTCTGTGTGCTTTGCACACATGTACACGTGTATCTGGAACAATGCAGCGACATTTGCAGTTGCTTCTTTAAATAGCTTTCAAAAAGGAACAAGCAACAGCCTAGGGATTACCAAGAGCCACTTGAGGGGAGAAGAGCGGGAAAGGCTAGATAGGACAAGAACTTCAGCAGAAGGGAAGGGCCAGGCTCCCAGAGAAGAGGTTGATTGTTTCTGTGAGGTTAGGAGTCATAAGGCGGACTGGAGCGAGGGGGGCTAGAGATGCGATTTGAAAAGAGTCAATTAAGTCCAGAGAGGCAGGGAAGTGGTTCCAGATGGCAGGTAAAACATAGGAGACAGAGAAAGTGGTGGAGTGGCTGGAGGTGAAGAGGGCAAGGGGTGCCTAGAGAAGGAGGCTCGGGGAGGCTTTTCAATCTGAATTTCATGATAGAATAAAATACGTACAAAGAAGCGAATGTTCCGCAACAATTTTCAATAACAATCTAATGTAATTCAGGATCTGAGTTTTAAGTACATTTGCAGCTATTGAGGGCTCCAGTGGCCTAAGCCTGAACAGAACTTTTTCCTTTCTGCCCAGCATCACTCCATCCCCACTGAAGCCTGTGGCCTAGGTACAAAGAAACATACGGCTTATGGTCCACATCGTAAAACAGCCCAGTACATTTTTCAAAATTTCTCAACTCTATAATCATTAATCTTATATTGACAGGGAACAGAAAACTAAATTAAAAACCCATATATACCTTTTTTAATAGTTAACCAAATTTCCCATGCCAACCTAACAATTTTCCTTATGGGATTTCAGGCAAGGGAGGAGGAACCCTTATATAAAAATGCCCTTGATTTCTGTCTTCTTTCAGATAATGGTGATGGCACCCCTTAGAATGGCAAAGATTCTCCCAATACAAACATTCAATCTGTTTTTCCAAGTGGCAGCCCCCTTCAGACGAAAGCTTATCAGCAGAGGGGTGGAAGGACCTCTTTATTCCTTCTCTTGTGTGAGGGTCTATCTTGGCAGCAGATTAGTACAATCTAAGAGAGCTAATCTAGAGCTAAGTACAATTAGCTCTCATTGAAAGTGTATGTATTTATTAAATACTAATTTGATTTAAATATTTTGAGCACCTCTTGGGCTTTGCGCTGCATACTAAGAATGTGATAAGTAATTAGGCAAAGTCTCTATTCCAGAAATACATGCCAAAGTGAGGGCATAGAATTGAGAACATAGCTATAAAACCTAATAGGAAAAATCACCAGAGAAATACACGGTGACATATAAAACCAGCATGTCACTGATTATTGAGACATCAAGAATGGCTTCTTGGTAAGTGGATCCCAGAACTATAAGTAGTCATAACATCCTAAGAGCCTTGTCTTATGGTTATGGGAAGAAGCACTAGCTCCCAAGAGGTCGAAGTAGCTGCTAATGTTGTCTGGCCTCAGTACAGTGTATTGTGCCTTCTTAAAAATTTTTTTTAGGCCTATGAAGCCTGTCAGTGTATCTTAGTAATCTACTCTCAGAACCACTCCATATTACAGCTAGAGGGCAGGATGCTAGAATTTGGCTGAGAAGCCCTTAAGTAACAAATATAGTACAAAAATCAAGGTAATGAAGCTTTCCTTAAAGAAATGATCATGTGTAAGCCACAGAAATATCAGAGTTTTAAAATATCCATCAATTCTCTCCCTTGCATATTCTAGATCAGTGGTTCCCAAACTTGGCTTATAGTAGAATCATCTGGAGAAATTTTGTAAGAAGACAGACCCTTGTATACACATCCCAACCATCCCTTGGAGACCTTGTTCATAGCAACACTCAGTGGTGAAACAATTTGAGTGTATGTGCATATATGTCAGATTCTGTATACATTAAGCTCAACTTTTTATGGAAAGGTAGATTCGAGATTTGGGAGGCACTAGTTCAGGGAAAACAAATGGTGTTTGGAGCTATCTATAAGTTCTCAGCTACTTCTAAGTAGCTATGTTCCTTCCCTGTGACTTAGATCCAGCATTCAGCCCACGCACAGTACTCAGAACCATTCAACATGGCTTAGGTTCCACGGCTTCTCCACATCTCTTGCCTGATCACTCAAAACTGAAGGCAACTGCACCCAGATGTCTTCCACAAAGGTCTGTGGGTTTTGCTGCTGCCAACATCAGAGATGGATAATGCTTCAGACTGTGTAGGGACTAGAGCAGCAGAAGAACTTGGGTGGAAGAACAGGTAATTAACATGTCAGATCATTCCTTTCAGAGAGCATAAAATAAATAGAAACTTGCATAATGAGATACTGTTTCCATTTTCTTGCACCTTTTAATGTTCTGATTCATTGTTGAAGAGGTACCTACAAATTAGTGTGGCTTTTTCAAAAATCACATATGATGTCTGAGGAATTTTACAATTTAAAGCAATTCATATTATTAAATTTGTATGTGCTTAGGTCCAGTGTGAAAAGTAATTCTGATTCTTTACACTGGCAATCAGATTAATATTGAATATCAGAACTCACTAGTGAACATACATGAAAAATACTTAAAAAGTTTGTATTTACTAAATTCCTCTTGACAATGCATTAAAACTTGTGATTTTTTTCTTTCCTTTTAATATTTTATTTATTTGACAGAGAGATAGAGAGTACAAGTAGGGGGAGTGGCAGGCAAAGGGAGAGTGAGAACAGGCTCCCCGCTGAGCAGGAAGCCCGATGTGGGGCTCTATCCCAGGACCCTGGGATCATGACCTGAGCTGAAAGCAGACACTTAATTGACTGAGCCACCCAGGTTTCCCCAAACTTGTAAATTATTAAAATAATCACATTTTCAGTTTTAATACATTAGTCAGGGTTTGGCAAACTGTGGCTTGCTGCCTATTTGGGTCACTAAAGTTTTAACGGAACATAGCTTACTTCTTAGTTTACTTTTTATTGATGGCTGCTTTTGTGTTTTAACAGCAAAGTTGAGTCACTGTGACTGTATGCCCTTCAAAACCTAAAATGTATTCTTTCTGACACTTCACAGAAAAATTTTGCTGACTCTGCTTCAAGTCATATTTCAAAAGGAAATAAAGTATGTGAAATTTTTAATGAAATGTTTATATTGAAATTAATGAAATACAATGCATTTTATGGAAAATATAATAACTAATGAATTATGTGACTTTATTTTAATTCTCATCCACACACTGCCAGAAATAAAAAGCTTCCCTACACATGGACAAGAATAATTAAACCTTTTTATAATTAAGAAAAATTAAACATAAGTTATATAATAAAGATAATAAACATAATAAAATAAACACATACAAATAGTATATTTATAAATTTATAAATCTATAAATTTATAAATGCATATATAAATAATATAATAAAATAAACATAATAAAAATTAATGGACCAGAACAATTAAACCCTTTTTATATGATCTGATATGATTTTTGATATGATTTTATTTGAATTTGATATGATTCCTGAATCATATCAAAAGATAGTTTTACACATTTTGGGGGCTGTCTTCTAAGTTTGACAAATTAAGATGATGAGCTGCGGGTATTTAACCACTGTTATTTTATATAACCTTAAATATTTAAAAATATGCTATATGGCATTATTTGTACTCTTCTTTTTCCATTTTATTTTATTTTATTTTCAATGTTCCAAAATTCATTGTTTATGTACCACACCCCGTGCTCCATGCCTGTTTGTATTCTTTTTTTTTTTTTTTTTTTTAAGATTTTATTTATTTATTTGACAGAGAGAAATCACAAGTAGGCAGAGAGGCAGGCAGAGAGAGAGAGAGAGAGGAGGAGGCAGGCTCCCTGTCGAGCAGAGAGCCCGATGTGGGACTCGATCCCAGGACCCCGAGATCATGACCTGAGCCGAAGGCAGCGGCTTAACCCACTGAGCCACCCAGGCGCCCGCCTGTTTGTATTCTTATCTGAGCTCCACAGATCATCTCTTGGCCTCTGGTGTATTTCCTTGCTCACTCTGACCAGGAGGTGCCTCACTGTGCAGGAGACAGGCCCAGAAAGAGGTAGTTGTCAACTTCTGTCAAGTCCAGAGAGCAAGGGCTCTAGATTACCATGGCATTCCCAACAAAGTATGAACTGCTCTTTCCTGCTCCAATTCTGTATTGACCTTGAGATCAATGTCACCAAACTGGGAACACAAGTCAGGGAAGAAGAAAATATTTGGCCGTGCCCCACCACCTGCCACACACACAGCTAGCAGCCAGCCTGCGATAGGCCTGGCTGGGGTGGAGGGAAGAAGCCTCAAATCAAAGTTTGAGTTCTCATTTTTACCTGAGATTGGGCATTTTAATTCCCAAATCGAGTATTATGCAACATAAAATAAATGAACATTTTTTTGTTACTCACAGGGAGTGATAGAAAAGTAATGGAGCCTTTCTGAATAAAATTCATAGGAGGCTGAGAGACACAAATAGAAGTGCTTGTGATTAAATCGTGCTCAGGATACCTACAGTTACATGTACATTTGCACATTTATAGCGCCCAGTGGCTTTCTATGAAGTAAGCTTTGGTATAATGCTTATGATTCCAGACTTAGGCAGGCTTGTCTGGGTTTGAGTTCTAGGTTCAAAACAGGGATGACCATAGCCATAAAAGAGAACTGATGTGAAGATTAAATGAGTTATTAAGTATACAGTGCTTAGAATGACACCTGGTTCAGACAACTGAGCACTGAGTATTGTTATTTTTATTTTACTATTTATTGCAATATAACATACAACTTTTATACAATACAATGGCTCCAATCTCAAGATAACAGCCTGATGAGTTTTTAATAGATGTATATGGCCACTAAAATACTGAAATCAACATATAAAATATTTCTTGTATCCCAGAAGCCTCCTTAGTCCCCTTCTCAAGCCATACTCTCCCCAGAAAGCAAACCACTAGTCAGATCTATCATCAGTATGGCTGAGTCTTGCCATTTTTGAATCTTAATGTAAATTAAAACTCATGGTATTCACTCCTTGGGGGTTGCCTACTTTAGCTCAAAAAAAATTTTTTTTTTCTGTGAGAATCATTCTTTTCTTTCAAGGAGAGTGGTCATTTATCTCATGATTTCATAACTTTTCACAGCATGGATTACCACTTTTTTTTTCTTTACCCATGCTAATGTTGATGGGCCTTTATGTTGTTTCCAGTTTTCAGCTCTTATGAACAAAGTTGCTATAAACACACTTTTACACGTAGTTTACAGCAAAAGCACTAGATTTACCCAACATATACCAATTTTCATAATTCAGGTGACCATATACGTTTGACTCTCCATCTGGGTTCCCTATTCTGTATCATTTATTTGGTTTTTCTCATCTTCTAATCATCCTACCCTATCTTTACTAAGAGTAGTAGTACAGTAAACTTGATTACTGATAATTTAAGTCTTCTAGTTTATTCTTCTTTAAAATTGCCTTGCATTTCCATACATACACATATATGTATACTCATACATGTGCACATTTTGATTAGTATGGGATTTAATTCATACTCCAGTTTTGATTTGGAGTGAATTGATATGTTAAAAATTTTGATTCTTGGAAAAGGATATGTTTCCGCTGATTATGAGTTCTTTAATTGCCCTCATCTGTCTTGCTTCATATTTAGCATAATGATAATGTATTGCACATATTTCCCTTGGATTAGTATAAGGAGTTTACTTTTTTAATAGTCTTATAAACCATATGATTTTGTAATATGTTTTCTGTTGATAGCTGACATACAGAAATACAATATTCAGAAATCCCCAGCAACTTTGCTATTTCTTTTAGTTCTTGTTTCCAGAGATGTTTCATAATAAATATACTTTTAAGATGATCTTTTAATAATCTTTTAAGATGATCATGTATATTTATCCTTTATCTTGCCTGTGTTAAATTATAGATTCACATATATCTATAAATTTCCCTGGGATCACTGAGAATAATACATTGCACAAGTTTTGGTGCTTGCTATTTTTATCTGCTACAATTTACACGTTAAGAAACTGACATAAGGAAATGTTTAACAAGTATCTTGGACTGTAACACCTAGTCAAAATCTGGTCTGATTCCAGAGCTCTTGCTTGTAATTACCAATGTGTGTGTGTGCGTGTGTGTGTGTGATGAAGAATTTTGTTCTTTATAATTACATTTTATAGGTGAAGAAGTACTCAGAATAATATAAAAGAAGTCACTCATATCTCAACCCATACTACACTTTTCTTTTTTATCAAAGAGAATATAATATAGGAAATGGCTTAACCAGATTTTACATTACAAAAGGCAAAAATAAAACATGTTGGTATCAGAGAGAGTAATTGTGGCAAGCAGCTACTAGTTGTAGGCCTGGGAGAAAGGAAAGGAAACTTAGGAGCTTTGAGAAAAGATCCTGTAGAGTTGAGCTTCAGAGAGCACATAACTAAACTGGCATTAGTATCTCAAGGAGGTCAGAGGTGGGGGCCAGAGGAACTGGACTTTAGACTCCAAGGAAGGAGTGTTGTTCTTTGTTGCTAATATATCTGAGACTCATTCTGTATGTAAGAACCTGTAAATATTACCTTATATGGAAAATTATCATTACATATGTGATTAAGTTAAAGATCTTGAGATGGGGACATTTTACCTAGGTTACCTGGATGGTAACCCTCAGTGGAATAAGGAGTACTCTTGAGAGGGAGAGGCAGAGAAAGAATAGACACAGGCAGAAGATGAAGAAGGCTATGAGACGATGAAAGCAGAAAGAAATGTAAAAATGTCATATTGCTGGCTTTGAAAATGGAGGAAGGGGCCATGAGCCAAAGAATGTAAGGAATACAGCTCTAAGACCTGGAAAAGCAAAGGAAACTGGTTCTCCTCTAGATACTCTGGATAGAGTGCAGCCGTGACAGCATCTTGGTTTCAGCCCAGTGAGACCATTTTGGGTTTCTGACCTCTAGAACAGTATGAGAGTAAATGTGTAGTATTTTAAGCCACTAAGTGCATGGTATTTGTTAACAGCAGCTTGTAGGAAACTAATACATAATTTGATTAAAACAATCATAATGCATATAGAAATCACAACAAGTATTATCCTTTTGTTTTGAATTCAACACATTAATGAACTGGTATCCCTAAAAATTATATAATGTAAAAGTGACGCCATTAAAATTAAAAACATACTGATAATGTAAATTGGTACAGCCACTATGGATACCAATATGGAGGCTCCTAAAAATAAAAACAGAATCATGATGGCCCCTTTTCTGGTTATATATCTGAGGGAAATGAAAATAGGATCTTAAAGAGACATCTTCACTCTCGTGTTCATTGCAGCATTATATAGCCAAGACATGGAGAAAACAGAAATATCCATCAGGGGATGAATGGGCAAAGATGTGATATATGCAATATTATTCTATCAATAATGATAATAATAATACCCCATTATATGTAATAATGCATAATAATATTATCATGGCATATTATTTAGCCATGAGAAAGAAGGAAATCCTGCCATTTCCAACAGCATGGAAGGGCCTTGAGAGTATTATGCTAACTGAAATAACCAAGACAAAGACAGATACTGCACATGATAACCTATATATGGAATCTTTTTTTTTTTTTAAAGGCACACTCTGGGGTGCCTGGGTGGCTCAGCGGGCTAAGCATCTGACTCTTGGTTTCAGCTCAGATTGTGATCTCAGGGTGGTGAGACTGTCCCATGCCTGGCTCCATGCTAAGCATAGAATCTGCTTAAGACTCTCTCTCTTGCTCTGTCCCTCCCCCCACCCCAAGTAAATTTTAAATACTTAAAAAAAAAAAAAAAGGCAAGCTCATAGAAACAGAGAGTAGAAAAATGGTTGCCGGGGGCAGGAGGAGAAAAATAGGGAGAGGTCGATAAAAGGGTACACTCTCAGCTGTACAATGAATAAGGTCTGGGGATCTAATGTAAAACACGGTGACTATAATTAACATTGTATTGTTTAATTCAAATTTACTAGGAGAGTAGAACTTTAATTATCTCACACACACCAGATAAATATGTCAGGTGATGGATGCGTTAATTACCAGATGTGGGACATCCTTTCACAATGTATAGGTTCATCAAATAATCACTATGTACACTTCAAATATTCTACACTTTTGTATGTCAGTTACACCTCAGTAAAGATGAAATATTTAAAAACCCAAATAGGGAATTGGGACATTAGTGGGTAATACATATCAGTGACCTAGGAAGGATCCAGCAGGTGCATTAATAGTCTGGCGTATGGTTAGCAGATTGCTGGTTTAAGATGAGCTTCACTTTTCTTTTCTGATGCTTGGTTAGAGACTGCAGGCTGTGGGCAAGGAGGCTGATTTTACCTCTCTCCAACTGAGGGTGTTTAGCATCCTTCAAAAGAGCAGTTCTGCCAGAAGGGCACCCTCTCCTTCCACTTCCATCTGTCCTCTGTGGTGTAAATGGTAATGGAAAGCAGCAGGTCCTGGGTAGAGGGCTGGGCTTGGAAGAACTGTCCACTTCCCACCTCCCTTAAGTGCCCACAGTCCCCAACTTCCTCTCTTCATTACCGCACTGCCCTGCAAGGAGCCTGCCTGGGCATCACCTGATTTCTACAATCCATCTCAGACTTGTCTGCACCTATAAGGCTGACTTAAAGATTGCTGCCTCTTGCTGAGCAAGACATTCCCATGAATTTTTTTTTTTTTAACAAATCCAGCTTTAATTTTATTCCAACAGCACCATTTATTACTGGTTCTTAAAAAGTTTTTTTAAAAGTAAGTTCGTGAACAATTTTAAACCAGCCTGTGAATATCAAAGTCCTACAAATTTAATCTTTTTAAATTTGCTCCAATTCTCATCAGTTGTCATAGCTCTAATCAGGGTGTACAATCAAGGTTTTGGATTCTGCTCCTTCTCACTTGGTCTGTACTTCCCTCAGTATCCAGTGGCCAACCACTGCATTTAGAAGATCATCTTCTATTTTGAAAATAACTTTTTATGATAAAATAACACATTTACTGTAGAAGAGTTAAAGTCTATATATAAGCAAAAGGAACAAAAAAGCACTCATAATCATGTCACCAAGAGGAACCACTGCTGATATTTTAGCACAAGAATTGTTCAGATTAAAAAAGAAAAGTTCAGATTATATGTGTATGTGTGTACACATACACATGAGTGCAGGCTTTTACATGGCAATTGCCTTACCCTGTGCACTTTTTATCTTAACTCATATGTTTGCCAAATAATATACTGTGACTTTGTGACTTTGTCTCCCAGTCATTAAACATCTTATCTAACAAATGATAGTTTCTTCTGGTGAACATCAAAATCACCTGAGGAGACGTTAGTGATTAATAGACCCCTGAACTCACAACTGGGGTGCTGATTGGGTAAATTTGATGTGGGAATCAACAGTATCCTATCATATGAAGTTTTGAGCTTTTACTCATTATATGCCATTTATTAAAAATGGAGGCTCTTCTAAATGTTTTCCCATTATAGATAATTGTTATTGTGTTTGCATACATCAGTTATCATGGAAAAAAATTAAACATGTGTAAGGTTTGGTAATCAGGGATTAATAAACAGAATAATTTGAGACTTTTAAATTACATGTCAAATAACTCATTTAAAATTATCACTTTTAAGTTCTGAAGGACTAGTCCCTCAACTAAACGTGGAAAAGTTGATTTGATGTCAGTTATTATATATTTTTCTTTATAGACTACCCACAATGTTGATATATTTTGTATTTTTCAGCAATTATTTTTGTTCTCAATTCTAGTTTATAATAATTAAGATTAATTAACATACAATATAGTCATCATGGCACCTGTGTCTTTTAAAGAATTTTTTAAAGTTTGCTTTTCTGTCAATTTTGGAAATAGAATTATTTTTCCAAGGTTACTAAAAAGGAGAAATTGGTCTGAATTTAAAAGGAAATGGCCTTTGTTATTTAATTTTCATATATTATAGTACAAATTTAGAATACATGTTAGGTCAGTGATTTACTTACTTTGGTATAATTAATAGTGATACAAAGTAAAGGCTAGCCTTATATTGCAATACATAAAATTGGCCTGTATACACTTTACTGTACAATTTTCTAAAGAGTGAAGAAAGAAGAATTTTCTGAAGAGTATTTTATGAAATATTAACATCTCTCCAAATTTAACAGGCATTCTGAAGAAAATGAATTGTGTATTAAAACAAAAAATAGAGGGAACTCTATGTCAAATAATGTCACATGGACGTTTTAAGTCAGTGGTCTATTTGAATTCAGCAAAAAATACTTAATGTTGACTTGAAGATTATCTATCTTATTACCACCTTGAAAAGTTTATGTCCCAGAAAAACTAAAAGGGTATAAATGACCTATTATGTACTTTTTTCATAGATTTATTCATGCTTTTGTCAGACATTTGTATTTTTATCTTGGGCCATTTTACAATGGCATCAAGTCCAAACAGTTTTTATTTATGTTTATCCTTTATTGGCCAAATATATATTTTGCCACCAAATAGTCCTGTTATACTGATATTTGGTAAACTCTGTCCCTAGTCTTTGCATTTAAAAAAAATCTTGTTTGTCATTATCCATTATTTTTCTCTGAGAAAATCATCCCTTAATCTCTCATCTGTTATTATTTTTCCATAATAAAGGAATTTTTGTTTGTTTCTTTGTTTGCCTGCTTATATCAAGATCTATCCCTACAACTGCTTACACATTTTCTTTTCTTTTTTTTTTTTCAAAGATTTTATTTATTTATTTAACAGTCAGAGATCACAAATAGGCAGAGAGGCAGGCAGAGAGAGAGGAGGAAGCAGGCTCCCTCCTGAGCAGAGAGCCTGATGCAGGGCTTGATCCCAGGACCCTGGGATCATGACCTGAGCCAAAGCAGAGGCTTTAACCCACTGAGCCACTGAGCCACTGAGCCACCTAGGTGCCCCTGCTTACACACTTTCATTTCTCTGTCCTGGATCATCTAAGCTATAAGCTGTCTTCTTTATTGAGGGCTTAGTGAAACATTTATGGTATTCTGGTTGAGGCTTGTCACAACTTTGGGGAGAAGGTTTACCTTTGACTGCTTTATGAACAACTTACCAAATATTTACAATACCTTTTTTTAATTCCACCTTGTTTACATTTTATTTGCAGTAAAATTTGATTTCTTCAAGATAAAATGTCTAACCATGATATTAGGAATATAAATGATCCCCGTTATTGATAACTGGATAAATCTGAGATCTCCAAGAAACTCTGAGGGCAGCTCGTGTCTGAAAGAGGGCTACCTACAGTCATTCTTCATGCTCCACGTCATTA
Organism: Mustela erminea; assembly: GCF_009829155.1. Taxonomy (NCBI): domain Eukaryota; kingdom Metazoa; phylum Chordata; class Mammalia; order Carnivora; family Mustelidae; genus Mustela; species Mustela erminea. The sequence continues at coordinate 126,813,770 of NC_045616.1, forward strand.
CTATGCTCTCTGCCCACTGACCTGCAATCCAAGCAAAACTCATCGGATTCGGAACTGGCCTAAGGATTAGGAATCCATCCCTATGGAATGGACATGAGGAATCAATTGCCTGTGTAAAAGTCTAACTTGAAAACTCTGACTGCCAGCAGTTCTCTCTTCTGGTTAATAAATTGCTAACTTAGAACCTTCTAATTGGGGAATCTAGATATGAATCACACGGAGAGGTGGTCTGTATTAAAACAGAACGGAAGGGATAAGATGCATGGAAACCCATAAGCAGAAGCTCTCAGGAAGAAACAGCGGTGGAAATGGTAGGAGTAAATAACAGTGGAGGTAAAAGCATCAACAAAGGAAAGCTGGCTCATGCGAATGGTGTGCCACACTAGGTTAGTCTGGGTATGGGACAAAGCTACTGCTGAGGAGTCTCCATTTTCTTCTATCCCCATATATCCTTCCATTGTCATCCCACAGTAGGTTGACTATATATCTTTTTCTCAAAATCTGAAAGAGCCCTGCTAAATACTGGACTTAGAATTACAATGTTCTACTCTGAAAGCATCTACAACACTTTGAGCAGTTGGAATAATTGAAGTGAATAGATACTTAACCTTTCCTCTGTCCATCAGCCAATCTTTTTACAGTTCTTGGTTTATCCCTAAGAGACATTTGAAAAACAATCTCAGCTTTATGAATGGCCAAACTCAATTTTAGTTTATTTAAAATCATCATTGAAAGAAGCATTAAACTTTAAAAATAAAGATATTTCAAACAGATCTGATTAACTACATTTCATTGATCCCTTTAAATGTTGATGAAGACACAGCAAGATAATTGCTAGGACTATAATAAATGGTGTGTTTTTTATTAAGTTCATTCTTAGGCATCATAGTGTCAAATCTAATCTTATAATAACAATTATAATGCTATTAGGAGTAGAGAAAGACTCTTGAAAGAATGAGGCTGCCACTAAATTGGTTAGTGCTCTAATGTATAGCAATTTTGTAGCTCTAAGCTTAGAATTTCTTTGTTATCATATTTGTGTCTTGACCTTTAGGACACAGATTTGGTCTGAACACCAAATGACATGAAAAGATGTTAAAGGATTTTATTCTTAACATGGTAAAAAGGCACTGTATTTCTTGAATTAAGGTCTCATTTTCAATCTCAGGGGGTTTTCTTTGTGAAACATGTACTAGAAGGAAAAATGTTAATTGAATCTTCTCATTTACACCTTCCATCTGTTTTCATTCCAGCTGTGTATCCTTAGATACTTGAGAAGCCAGCCAGGTTTGCACTTAATGGTTTTAACTGATTGCAATTGTAATTTAATCGAACTGTTACCAATCAAAGGAAAAACTAAATGAATATTATACACTTGATATTAAATGTATAACATAATGATTCTATTTCCTTGGTTTAATTCTGTACGAAAATATCCGGTGCAGCATATCCATTTTTTCTTCCTTAGGTTATTTGAAGAGTCATAGAGGACAATTTATATTAACCATGCAAGTCAAGGTTTTCAATGTTGGCACTATTGATGTTCGGGAATCCACATGTCCTTTGTTGTTGTATGCCTTGCAGGATATTTAATGGTATCTGTGACCTTCTCTCCACTAAAAACCAGGAGTATCTTACCCAACACTCCAATCATGATAATCCAAAAAATGTCTCCAGACTTTGCCAAATGCCCCTTAGAGGACAAAGTCATCCTGGTTGAGAATTGCCAATAATGGTAAATAATGAAAAGTATTATAGAAGGTTGTTTTAGATACTCCAATGGGCTCCAAATGATTTGAAAATATTTGATGAAACAGGCTACTAGAAATTCACCAATTTTAGTGTTTTGTTTTCTAGAATGCCTGGCATTGCTAAAAGGAAGTAAATTTCTCCCTGGTCTTCTTATAGCTTTAATTTCACTAAACTATAAACATTTCACTGTCCTCATAAAAATACTCAGATTTATTTACCACTTAGAGTACATAAAAGAAGAAATATAAATATTCTATCAAGATAGTATGAATCACTGTTCAGTCTAACACCTTCTACATAGAGGGCTTTCATAAATATCTGTTGACTATGACTGAATCATCATAATTCTTACTAGACCTTGAAATAATCAAAACCAATTGAATGTAATGGAAAAAAAATTAAAGAGGGATCAGCTTATTACAAAGTATGCAGAAAATTTACAGATCAAAAGATTAGTAAGGAAACAAGACTGAGCAAGAAACTTTCACCCCAGAGATGCTCAAACAAGAAAAAATATGACATCTTCCTCTTTGGGCAAAATATGAAAATTATATTGGGATTCCCAGAAGAATCCCATCAGCCATTTCTCAGTTGATATGAATTTACTTATTAAAATTATTTGCTGTTACAAAATGAGCTTAAATGAACACTCTGTTATATACATTTGGTATGTTGTAAGATAAATTCTTAAAGTTAAAAAAGCTGGATTAAGGGCACACACAATTTTGATATTCCCAAATCACCAGTCCTAAAAATAGTATCTGTTTCTCCACATACTCACAACACTCAATAACTAGATCATGTTCTGGAATTTCTTCGAAACAAATGATAGCTAATTACACACAAACGTACATGCAGTGCCAGGTGTCAGATTTTATATCATGACTAGAGATATAATGGTAAAGCAAGAACACAAGTTCCTCCCCACATATTGTGTTTGAAATTTGTTTTTTCTTTAAAAAAATAATTAGTGTCTTTTTATATTGTAATTTTGCATTTTCTTTGAATTTCACAGCCAGATTTTGCTCTGAAATATTTGCTCATTAATGAATTTAGTAGATCTATATACATTACAGGTATTAACTATGTGACATACACATACACATATAGATTTTTTTTTTTCCCTCCAGTAAAAAAGGTTTTCCTACCTCTCTGCATTGTCCTTATTGTCTACTCTAGGCCACTTCACACTCAGGTTACAGGCCTGTCTCTTAAGGCATTTTATTTCTGAAACAGCTAATTAAAGAAAACTGCTTTGGAGGAGGCTCATCTTTGAGGAGATGGCATTAGATCTGAGAACCGCGTAATAACAAGGCACAAATATGGGATGACCTAGGAAAAGGCCATTCCAGAAGGAGGAAAACCAAAGCAGGAGGTCTCTGCCTTCCTATTTCTTTATAAGGATGGAGACAGATGGTAAAATGATGAATAAAAAAGTGAAAAAAGAAAAAAGAAAAGACACATAGATTGTATTAAGAAAGAATCAGGAAGCTTGTCTAGGGAGATTAGGCAGTGGTGAATATTTGCATAGCCCCAATAACAGGATGTTTTAGGAAGCCTTCTTTGAAAAGATGGCATTTAAACTTGGTCCTAAAAAAATGAAAACTAGTCAGACACAGAAGTGGGTAAAAAATGAAAAGGTGAAATAACTGGGGCAATTAATATTGAGGTGATCAAGTGCCTGGCACTTTCCAAGAACTAGCGCATAAGGCATACTCAGGGGGAAGAGATGCTGGGTCTAGGAAGCACATCTTGAAGGACCTTTCGAATATTGTATAAAATGTATTTATATGCTATTCTTGAGATATAGAAAGTCTCAGAATTTATTTAAACATAAGAGCTACAAGGGTATTGGCATCTGCTTTTCTCAGTGCCCAGAACACTCGCCCTCCAGCTCTCACAGCTCGCCCCTGAACTTTGTCAGATCTTTAGCCAAATATCAAACTCCCAGGAAAGCCATCTCCCTGTCCTCCATTAAAATAAAGTTGCATACCACAATCTCTCATTCTTTTCTGTCCTTTCTTTTCCTTCTTATCACTTGTAACTGTCTGAACGATACATATTTACCAACAATTCTTACGTATTGTGTGTTTGTCCCATGACAGAGTTCCATGAAGGCAAGGATCTTTGTCTATTCTGCTCAATACTGTGCCTCCTATATCTAGAACAATAAATGTCCTGGTTATGGACTGAATGTCTGGATTCCCCCCCAAAATGATATTAGAAACCCCATCCCCCAGTATTAAGGGATTAGGAGGCACAGCCTTTGGGGAGGTAATTAGAAATAGATAAGGTCCTGAGGGTGAAACCCCTGTGAATGGGATTAGCGCCTTTTAAGAGTCAGGAGAGAGCTTGCTTGCTTCCTCTCTGCTCCCTGCAGAAGCTGGCAGTGTACCCTGGAAGAGGGCTCTCATCAGAACTTGACCATGCTGGCTCCCCGATCTCAGATTTCCGACCTCCAGAATCCTAAGAAGTGAACTGTAAACGCCACTTAGTTTATGGTATTTTGTTACAGCAGTTTGAACTAAGACAGTCCCCAATAACTATTGCTGGTATTAATGAAGAGTGTGCAAAATTCAAACTGGGTAAAACGGAATCTGAAACGGTCCATGAGAAGAATCTGAATGAATGGGATTATAAAGTGTCTAATGATTTAATAAAGGATTGAAAATAAGGAAAGGAGAAATGGTGGGATAAAGGATAGTTGCCTGATTTTGGCTAGTGGTGCCTTTCATTAGGGAGACAGACAGACAGACAGACTAGGAAAGGCTGCCGTGTTAGTCAGGCATTGTTCAGCCCAAGCATGGTAAACGGTCACCACACCGCACAAACGCATTGTATTAACTTATACCTTGAAAGCATTTCCCACTGTTTAGAGGAAATTGTAATCCAGGCATACATTTTATTTAATGTAGCCTTTTATATATGAAAATCCTAGGTCCATGTCTTAAATATCTATTGTTCATTTTGATTATAATTAGAACTCTCAACACTGGCAAAGTGTTACCTCTCCATCTTTTAAATCCCAATAAAGAATGCTTATTTGCAAGGTGTTGTAGTACTGAGTGTTTCATGTATCATTTCTAACAATCAGACCTGGTGAAGGCATTTGCCACAAAGGAAAAAGCAATTGCACACAAAAGGAACTATTTTCTTTCAAGTTAAAATTCATTGTGAAAATGGGGAATTTTGCCTCGGGAAAATACGTGGGCTTCTGTATTCAGTCCTATTTTAGACAGCAAATGTTGTCTTTGTGGACTAATTATAGGCATTTACCATAATAAGTTTGCTTTCTGTTTTATGCAAGTTCTAAGTCATCAATTTAAAAAGTGCACTTTTTGTTAAGCGAAGTACGGGTGTGTCTGTGGCTTACAAGAAATAACTGGTTATTATGTTTACAAAATAACCAAGCATTTCCACTTTCTGGAGCCCATTCTTTCCTGTTCTTCTCATATTTCTATCATAAGACAAGTGCTGCACTTGAATAAGGGCATGGGCTGTGTCTACTAAGAGAACAACCTTGTACACACGTTGATTGGAGATATTACTCAAACTATGATTATTCTCATTTAAATACCATAAACCTTCTCATAATAGGGCACAGTATTCAGAAACATACTAGGGAATGGTCTCTACCTGATCCTACTTTCTGTGTTCAAGCATGTTGACACATTCCAATAATATCTATACTTTCACACATTCCCCAACACTGGTTTCTCCTTTTACTTACTTTTTCTTTTTTTACTTAAATGCTATCAACATTGTAGAAGGCCTTAAACACCAAACACACCCTTTCTTCCCCCAACTTTTTCTTTTCTTTTGACTATTTTATTTTGACCTTGTTTTTAATTTCTCTGCCATTCTAACATAACCATACATTTCAACAGATAGGTCTTTGGATTTACCAACATATTTGCCAACTGTTTGATCTCCATTATTTGTTGCAACTCCTCCTACTCCTACATTTGGGCTTTAATTTCATTTTGGCCAAAATGGATCCTCTGTCATGAAGTAGCAAACTTTCACAGTCTTAGCTTGTTGGAAATGTATTTATCTTACTCTCACCATTGAATGATACTGTTACTGGGTTTATAAGCTTGGTTTTAAGATTATTTCTCTGCTGTATTGAAAGATATTATACAATTGCCTCTGATCTCATAGTTAATAAGAAGTCTACTATCAATCTGATTATTATTCTTTGGTAAATAATATATTTACATTATTTAAATTATTCATTATATAATTAAAATTATTAACAGTTTCATATTTGGGGGCACCTGGGTTGCTCAGTCTGTTAAGGGTCTGACTCTTGATTTCAGATCAGGTCATGGTCTTGGGGTCCTGGGATCAAGACCTACATCGGGCTCTGAGCTTAGCGGGGAGTCCGCGGGAGGACTGTCTTTCCCTCTCCCTCTTTTCCTCCCCCTGCTCTCTCACTCTCTCTCTCAAAAAAAAAAAAAAAAAAAAAAAGAAAATTGCATTTTTCTTTAAGTTTTTATCATTTCTCTGTCCAGAGCCTTAAGTCTAAATGTGTTTTATTTTGCCATTCTGGACATGATATGTTTCTCCAAAACATTATTAATTCTGCTCCATTCTTTCTATTTTCTTCTTTTAGAATTCATGCTCTTCATATGTTGATGTGTTGAGAAGTATTTTGCAGTTCACTAATTCTTTCTCCTTGACCAGATCTTCGAGTTGTTAAATTTTAGGGCTGTCAGCTCTTTTCATTTCAGGAATTTCTGTGTGTTTGTTTTATGAAATTTACTCATTTGTTTAAGTTTTCAAATCTACCTGTTACTGTCTTTACAGTCTAGTATTCTTTATCTGTCTGAATATTTTCAAATGATTTTTTAAAAACTTTCTTTCAAATCATTTAACCAATTTTGTTCTTTATGCATATATGATCACATTTGTTCCTCCTATTACCTCTCTGCCACTACTATTTATATATTTTGATTTTTTAAAAGATGTGTACTTAATTGTAAGAAGACCTAGGAGATCTCTACCTCTGAATGACTTACCAGAAGCTCCCAATTGTTTTCAACTAGTTCCTTCTCAATTTACTAGAATGTTACCAGCATTATTACTAATATTATTAATATTCTTGATATTACTTTGACTGATTCATATCATCAAGAGGTCTGTCAGTTTAATACTAGTCTTTTTCTTAATCTAAGACTTTTCTAGATATATAAACACCTTAAATTTCATGGTTCTAACACCATTTCAATATGGCAAAGCAGAACTAAAATTTATTCCAAATCTCCTCTAGATGTATTGTCATCCTGCCAAATCCATGCATATTTTTTATGATTTGGGGCATTTCCTAACTATAACCATTAAAAGTGTTTCTCCCTATTAGGCTGAACCCTCTCTCACACAGCTTATTTGCAACTCCACTTCTCTCAACAGCAAATATTTAAATGTCTATCTGCTGTATACAGCTCTCATTCTCACACAATTGAACCCACTTTTTACCTGTTTACCTCAATCATTTTCCACCAAGTTCAACATTCTTGGCACTTAACTTTATTTGCATTTCCTACTTTTTATTATTTTATTTATTTTTTAAAAGATTTTATTTATTTATTTGAGAGAGAGAGAGAGAGAGCATGCACACAAGAGTGGGGTGAGGGGCAGAGGGAGAAGAGCACTTCCCGCTGAGCCGACAGTCTGGAGCAGGGCTCCATCCTGAGGCTCTGGGATCATGACCTGAGCAGAAGGCAGAGGCTTAACTGACGGAGCCATGCAGGCGACCCTGCTTTTCCTACTTTTTACTATCTACTTCCTTCTTCTCTATAATATTAATGCTGCCTGCATCCTTCCTGCAAAGTATAGTAACTCTGTTCTCGGTACATCAGAAGATTGACAGTGATATCAGGAATTGGGTTTGCCTGTCCCAAATATGTATCTACAGTATTTTGGAGAGAGGTTTCTTGAATCTGGATGAAAAATTTGGTTATAGGGCATGATCGACAATGAGAAACCCAAATACAAATAGAAGTATTGATTTTAAAATTCCTTTTCAGAGAAATTATGAGGAGACAAGAGTCCCTAGGAAATGGGAATGTACAGAAACTGAAGAGATCCTGATTTATTTCTGTAAAGATAACCTGGTCTCATGATACTTTGTATTTGGATAGAAACTTCCTAATATTAGAGACTTCATACTCTGTATTAAATTGTTTAAAAATTCTTTACATAAATAGCTAGTCTTGCAATGGACATTGTTTGCCTCCACCAATATTTCTAATGTGCTGACTGCTTACTCTGTTAACGTGGGGATAACTTTTAGTTTTGTCCACTCTGAGCACTCACTGTGTATAAGTCCTACTTTCTAGGGATGTAATTTCCAATAAAAAGTGTAAATTAGATCTCTACACTTTTTATTGGAAATTACATCCCTTGGTTTTGGTAAGGATAAAAATAAATAACTCTTTGGGCAGTGACGCGATTGTCCCCAAAAGTGCAACAGATAACACTATTAACTAAACCTACTTCCAAAGGCAGCTGCTCAAAGGATGTGGCTTTTTAGTCATGTTACATTTGATATATTTCATGACATGCATTGATATAATTTGTTTCAGAATACATTGCCAGTTTACCGGCACTAGAACATGAGCACAAATAATTATCATTTAGCAAGAGTTGTTATTTCCTGTAAGTTTTACTACTTCCCTTCTTTCCACGATTTATGTAAATAATTAAGGTACATTGATAGTAGACTTAGATGAATTCTTAGTTTGAATAACTATCTGTACTTGTTTCACTTCTCCCTTCCAAGAAGCACTTAATAACAGCTACTTTGCACAAGCCACTGTGAGAGGCTTGTTCTGGTGGAAGATGATAAAAGCAGTAAGCAGTGACAAAACAAGGTTGTTTCTTTCAAGAAATTCACTATTAAGAGTTTAGTATGTATTTTTAAACAATTACATTCAGATGTCTCATGCTAGGAGAAATACAGCTGATATGTTGCGATGGGAACCATTACTCATATGTTTAATAATCCACAACATTGCAATACATAGAGGATTTTACTATTTGGGAAGTACTCTGCCAGATGTTTTCAGTTGGTTGTATCATTTAATTTCCATTCCATACCCATGTGTAGTTGGAGAAATTAAGCATGCAGTTGGTTCATTCACCCAGCTGGCAAGTCAGAAAACATTTTATCACTCACTGTGAGTCTCCATCTCTAGTATCTGATGAGATTAGTTACGGGGGCTGCAATCCCTGTCAAGCTTGCTGATCAGCTCTAACACTTATTTAACGTATATAAGCAAGTCACTTGATTTCTATTGGCCCAGCTTTACCATCTATACAGAAAATGGAGATCATCGTGTACCCCTTAGGGTTCTCACAGTAACCAACAGAATCATGCATCTTAAACATTTGTCTCTTACTTGAGGCACCAGGGTGGCCTCTGACTCTTTATTTCAGCTCAGGTTGTAATCTCAAGGTCATGAGATCAAGCCCTGCGACAGGCTCTACACTCCACAAGCTTCTGTTTCTCTCTCTCTCTTCCTCTCCCTCGGCCCCTCCCCCTGCTCATGCTCACCCTCTTGCTCTCTCTCTCCCTAAAATAAATGGATAAATCTTAAAAAAACAGAAAACAAGCATTTGTTGCTTACCTATGATAAATGTCTAATAATTTTTAATTATATTGTTAATTTTTACTACTACCGCTATTAATATATACCAAGACAGATTTGAGGTATAGTAGCTTTAACTTCAGAATAACTTTCTGACCTAGTTCTACACTGATAAGATTAACTGCTTCAAAATGCCCTATCCTTCTTACCACTAGACATTTGTATTTCTAATTTTGCATAAGACTGTTATCTCATTGTGTGGGTGGGGAAGCCTTGAGATATTCATTGGTTCATTTATGACATTTAATGAATGCCCCTATGTGCTAGTTACTGAGATTAATGCTGTAAGAAAAAATGACATATGAGACACAGCCTGTATTTTCAAGTAGTTTATTATCTACTGGGGGGACATTATAATATGGAAAATTAGAACCAGGACAATTAGAATATGATAGAGATAAGTATCATATTAAGGGTATAGTCAAACTTTATTCCAGAATGCAAGAATCGTAAGGGCAAGGGTGTTGTATTGTTCACTGCTGAGCCCCCAACACTTAGGACAGTACCTTGCGCATAGCAGGCACTCAATAAAGACAGGACAAAGAATGAGTGCTATTTAAGAGATGCCACGCTAAATGAAGGGGTTAGAGGGGGCTTTTTAAATGGGGGTAACAAATAGGAATTAGTTCAAGAGGAGGATGAAAGTTATTGCAGGAAGTATTTGTCAGCTGCAGAAAATCCTGGAATGGGGCACCTGGGCGGCTCATTCAGTTAAGCATCTGCCTTGGGTTCAGGTCATGATCCTAGGGTCCTAGGATCGAGTCCCTCATCAGGCTCCCTGCCTTGGGAGCTTCTACCTCTCCTTCTGCTCCTCCCCCTGCTTGTGCTCTCTCTCTCTCTCTCTCTCAAATAAGTAAATAAATAAAATCTTTAAAAAAAAAGAAAAAGAAAAAGAGAAAAAGAAAATCCTGGAATAGAAAAGTTATACATAATTTTAAGGAAGTGTAAGTAGTTCATCATGGCTGAAGCTTAACTCTAAAGGGGGAGAAGAAAAAGGAAAAGAAAAAGATCTTGAGGAGCCCAGCAGCACACCCTGATAAGGAATCTATGGCTTAATCGGGAAATACGCAAGCTTGTCAGCAGCAAAGTGATAAAATTGGGCTGGTCTGTTAGACAAAACAGTATAGCTGCATTGTGGAGAGCAGTTGAAGTGGACAAAAGGAGAAATGGGAAGGGCATGATAAATCAAATATTAAATTTTCTACATCCTTCATATAGAACTTTTGCGCATAATTTGGGGGTTAAATCTAAATATCTTTTACTAGGGATCCCCCCCATGACATGTTCATACCTAGTTTTTGTAACAGCTGGGCATAATTTTAGAAAGACATGTAGAAACAGAAGGTAAAAAATAAGCTGTTGAGGCTTCATTCTGTTGATACATGATACAAAATTCAGTTATGAGATTTCATAGTCTGACTGAGAGCACTAAATATTTAATTAGGGAGAAGCAATGGATACTTGTTATTGAAAACCAACACTGTGAAATAAACTGCACCCTTCAAGAACTCACTAGAAAAAGTCTCCTGATTATTATTCGTTACAGAAATTTAATTGAGCTGAAAATTTGGGATATACATTTGTGAAAACAAAACATTTCTCTTTATTTTAGGGGCAAACAGCAGAGTTTCACAAGGATTTTGCTTCTTTAAGCAATTCCAGCTTTAATGACTAAGAATTGTTCACAACTTCAAAATTAAATCTCTACTTTGAATCTCAACATTGGAAACCTGAGTCCCTCTTAAGTCAAGTTTAAAATAGAAAGCTTTGTGGGATAGGATTTATACTATCATTAAATATAAAGTATATACCCTCTTTCATATTTTGATTTAAGTTTTGACATCTAAAGGTTTTAGCTGATTGGAATGTTTCCAATCTATTAAGTGAAAAAGACATTTTGATGCTTCTATTATTAACATCTTGGTTCTTAAAATTCTATTTCCTCAATTGGGGGAGGTTCCAAATATTATTAAAAAGAATTGAGAGTGCAGCAATTTTCATTTGACTAGAGTAGGTTCACACAGTATCTTTCTTAGAGGAACAATTTTCTTTGTAATATATATGCTTATTTTGTTACTTCAAATCTGGAAGAAGGAATTTGGAACATGTGTATAATATGTGTATACTGTATACCATTTTTTATATTACAATGTCTTACCAACAACATACATAAAACCTGAAGAAATGTAACTGTTTTCTCTAAGGTAATATATTTTTAAATAATACAAATCCAGTAATTTACTCTTGTCTAACTCACAGATTATATAATAACCACAGACCATACAGGAAAATAAAGATATGCATTTCTAAATCACACATAGATAATAAGGACTCCAGTTAAATGGTCTTTCATTCTAGGACTTATGGGATTTTAAAGGAGTATTAAATTCTAGAAAACTTCATAGAGTTGTAGTCCAACTACATTGTGCATATACAATCTCTATTCATGTGCTTTGTGAATTAACCAGAAGGGAAAACTCCAAGTATTAATTCCATCTTTCATATCTTCACTACTTTGCAATTCTTGGCATAGATTATTTGGTCACAGTGTGGACTCCTTTTTACATGTTGATTATTTAGGTTTATTAATATCTTGTTGAGGATTTTTAGACATACATTTTTAAGAGGCATCAATCTGAAGTTTTCTTGTGATATCTTTGTCTGATTACAGAATCAAGGTGACATTGGCCTCATAGAATGAGTTTGGAAGTATTCCATCCTCTACTATTGCTTGGATAGATTTGAGAATGATTGGATTGGAATTATTTATTCTTTAAATATTTTGTAGAATATATCAATGAAGGCATGTGGGTCTAGGCTTTTCTACTGCCAAGTTTCAAATTACTAATTCAATACTCCTCTCTCTCTCTGGTTATAGGTCTTTTCATATTTTCTTTTTATTATTTTTTTTTAATTTTAGTGAACTGCAGTAGTGTGTATCTATCTAGATTTTTTCCCCATTTCATCTAAGTTATTTAATTAATTTGTTGGCAAGCAGCTGTTCAAAATGTTCTCTTAAAATCCTTTTATTTATGTACTGTCAATAATGATGGTTCCTCTTTCACTTCTGATTTGAATGATTTTAGCCTTTTCTCTTTTTTCTTGATCAGTCCAGCTACAAGTTTTTCAATTATGTTGATATTTTCTAAGAACCACCTTTGCGTTTCTTTGATCTTTCTCTATTACCTTTCTATTGCCTAGTTCACTTAGTGCCACCCAAATCTTTTGGTTCTTCTTTTTGCTTGCCTTGGCTTATTTGGTATTTTTTTATCTAGCTCCTTAAGGTGGAAATGTATGTTATTAATTGAGATCTTTCTTTTTTAATGTAGGTCGTTTGCAAATATAAACTCCTCTGAGTACTGCTTGAATTGCATCCCGTAAGTTTTGCTACATTCTGTTTTCATTTTCATTCATCACATGGAATTCTCTAACTCCCTTAATGATATATTTTTGGATCCATTAGTTACTTAGAAGTCTGCTCTTTATTTCTGTGTATTTATGATTTACCAAGAAGTCTCTTTTCTATTCCCTAAATGTATCTTTTTTAATAAGTCCTTTTATTATTTTTTATGATTTTATTTATTTATTTGAGAGAGAGAGAAAGAAAGCAAAAGTGGTGGAGAGGGAGAGGGAGAAGCAGATTGCCCACTGAGCAGGGAGCCCAAAGTGGGGCTCAATCCCAGAACCCTGGGATCATGACCTGAGCCAAAGGCAGCCTCTTAATTGACTGAGTCACCCAGGTGCCCCAAATGTATCTTGATAAAGATATATATAACTGTGGATACAGATGTGTGGTATATGCTCACCCAAACCCTAATAGTGTTGGGATTTAGAGCTATTTTCTAATTATTTTTAGCTGTTTTATTTTAAATATTTACATTGTATGGATGCCAAAATTCATATTCTGAAAGTAAAAAGAATCCATGGTATTTTTAAGGGTACCACCAGTATCATTATTTTAATAATTTGAGTTTTTTTGTTATTTTTTTTAAATTAAGGGCAGGAATTATCCCTATTTATGATTGCATTTCTGTCAATAAGTAGAGTGTCTAGCGACAAGTAGGTGATCAATGATGTAATGAATAAATGAATAAGTATATAGCAAGAAGATGCTTCAAATTATCATATAAATTTCTCACTCCTACCCTACTTTACTATCTTTGAGGAGGACTACCTAGAAGCTCAATCTGTTACTAATGGTAAAAATTAATTTACTTTTATCTAACAGATTTTTTATCTATTATTTTCTTTACCAATGAATATAGTCCTCAGATTTTGATTCTCATGGAGTACTTTCTGATTAGTCTTGAAACTCCCTGTTGCAAGTTGGAATATGGAAGAAACTAGGGCCCACCAACAATCGGTCTGAAAATAAGAGAAGCCACCCGTCTGGGGTCAATAACCAACTCTATTTCGTAAACCCATTCTTACTTCAACACCGAAGTGCTTTGGATGGGTGAAAATAACAATGCTGATTGGTTCAGGTACCAAGGTCATAGAAGGGGTTCACTTTACAATTATATCCACTCAGAGAAGTCAGTAATACATCCTATTGAGGAAACTTAAGGCTCCAACTTGCTCATGATCCATCTGAGTGAACTGATTAATAATCTATGCTACTGCATCTTTCATCTCTGCCTCCAGAGGAGCTCAACCTATCAGAACCAACTATGCTTCCCAGATAGTTTTTAAAAAGTGAAGAGCCCAAAATCAAATATAATCAGAATCAGTTACCCAGATTTTTTTCTAAATTAATTTGAACTTCTGGATAATAGAACAGTCATTACTGAAAGAATTGTTTTGAACCTATAAGTGATATGCTTTTTTAAAATGACATACCTTTATACTTGAGATGTATAAACGCAATTTTGATTCATTTTATTACTTTGGATTAAATAGCAATGTGTAAGTTTTAGTCTATCAGTTGTTAACAGTTCACTCATTCATGATGTTGTCACCTTTAATATTGAACAAAGGGGACACACACACTCACATACATACACATCCACATGCATGCACACCTACAAAGAAAAGTCTGTAAGTATTTAATTGACTGAAAAGTAACAAAAAGCTTGACAATGTTAATTGACATAAGTGCCCAGTCTGACATGAGAGAGCTGAGCTAAGACAGAACCATAAATCTTCTCAGTTCATTATCAGTTCTAAAACATGGGATGAAACATTCATCTCTTAAACTTGGACATGACTAAATCTGCAAAAGGGTTCACAACCAAGAATGGAGAGACTTTCTGGGAAAAGTCAGGATTTTAACGTAGAAGAAAACTGAAGGGCAAGAAAGGAATTAGCCGGTGAGGTAGGTGCTAAATCCTACACCAGTGGGATGGCTTTTGATATTTACCTTTTCCTGACAGGCACATAAAAGCATATTGTAAATAGCACATGGTTGCCACAATCATCCTCAGATCCGTTTCCATACACTCACCTTGCCTCACAGACCATTACTTCCAGTTTTAGAATGCCCATCTTTATAGTGAGGTATAGCTACCTTGCTGTAGTATACTTCTGAACGATCCTACTGACTTTTCCTTTGGACTTCGTATATGGCCCTGGACTTCTGTTACTTTGATTTTGAATACATTGTGTCTCTGCTTATACTTCACTCTAGTCTTACAGAGCTTTATCATATGAGGAGGTTCCAGATGCAGCAAATGAGGTTGGGTTTCAGATAGCAGGTCTTTCTTTGCACATGGAGCTTGTCCTGTGAGCCTGGGTGCTAGAAAGAATTCATGCAGCCTTTGGCAAAATTTAGCCCCAAATCTTAAAGCATTTCTCAAGGGGGAAAATTTATTTCTTTGAATGATAAAGTATATCCAACATAGTTGAAGTAGACTATGAGCTCCTTAAGGTCAAAAACAGTCTTATCATTTATCCACAATGCTCAGTGCCCTGCAGGAGGTCAATGACTGCCAAATGAGAGAACCAAAGAATGAAGAAAAACCAAACAAACATTATCTTCTTAAATAAATTCATTCATTTAGATGCCATTCAGATGAAATGTTTAGTCAAATTTTATGCAACTTTTAAAAATCCAACTATGACCAAAATCTCTTCAATTATTTTCCCTTAGACTCATGGAGCAGCACTAGAGAATCACATGTTGAAATTATTTTTTGAAACTTAAGCCCAAGCTTCCAATATTCCAGATTTTCCCAAGGTTATTTTAAAAATAAAACATAGTTTATTCTTTGAAAATGTATCAACCCAACATTTTTTTATCAAGGGGTTTCTTTCTCTTAATATCAGAAGTTTTCTTTCTCTTAAGAAATCATAAATGCCAAAGCTTTCCAGATCTATTTCAAATCAGTCCTTGATATCACTATAATATTACCCCCATATACCTGACTTTCTCTTACATTTTTTGTGTAGTTTTTTCCCCCTTATTTGACATCTCAGCAATAATAATCTTGAAAGAAAACAAAAATCCTAAAAACTTTTCCTC
The DNA here is from genome assembly GCF_009829155.1 of Mustela erminea. Classification (NCBI taxonomy): domain Eukaryota; kingdom Metazoa; phylum Chordata; class Mammalia; order Carnivora; family Mustelidae; genus Mustela; species Mustela erminea. The sequence continues at coordinate 126,829,634 of NC_045616.1, forward strand.
TATTTTTAATACCAGGGTAACTGCTCTTCTTTATCGTGGCATATAATTAATTGTGTATGTTCAAGTAAATCCATTTCCTTAAAACTTTATCTTCTAGTTGCTTTCTGGTCTGACAACTGACAGGTAATAAAATGTTTAGGTCAGCACTTTTCTGCAAACTCACAAAAAGTCAGAGACTCAGTGTCAAGCTCTCTCAGACTTATTTAATCACTATGAGTGGAAAGGATGACAAATTTTGATTAAGACCAGTGAAACCAATCAATAAAGACCTTGAACTTGTGTAGGTTTCTACTAGGCTATTCACAATAATGGTGATAGCCTAAAAGTGATTTTAGGCTATCATTAACACAAAATGAACAACAGATAACTTGACAAAATAATTTTTTCTCCTAAAGTATTATTTCAAGTTTGCATATCTATGTCAGTATTCTAAAAATTTAAATTACGCCATTCTTGGCTGTTGTCCCTACGTGTTTTTTTCTTTTTAAAATATTTTCTCCAGCTTATCATTTAGATGACTTCATCTCAAAACTCCATTAAAAACACAAATCAGGAAAACACAGAAGGGTTAGCAGCAGGGTACTGTTTCTGCCTACCATTTTTGTGGATCCCTATTTTGACGTAGTAGTTGAAGTTCAAAAGGCAAAGAAGGTCAAGGTGATGGTGTACTACTTCAAAATCCTCAAGATCCATTGGATATAAAACTTAAACAAACAAGAAATTACTTTCATTGATTAAATGTAGATTGAATTAGGAGGAAAAAATGACAGGCACTGCTAAGGTTATATCCCCCACACATTGTTTAACTCAGCATGACTGATTCAATCTGCTGAGCCCCAAGGAAAGCCAAAGATGTCACTCATGGACTCCACACAATGCAGGATCCTTAGAAGAGCAAAATCGAAGAGTTGCACTTTATCCACTCACAGCCTGGAGCCACTGTTCTCATTCGGTCTTGTGTTAGCAGAACAATGAACTACAGCAGGCATTGGGCTGTTCCGCATAATAATTATAGGTATCCCACAGGCAAAGCTGTTGTTGCTTTTAAGACTTGACAGAATGTGTCTTGTAGGCATGACCTAGCAGATGGGGACTTTTTTCTTTCATCTTTCCCCAAAAGCCACCTAGGTGAAATATATAAAGCATCTTGATAAGGGATATATTTTCTCCTATAGGGGTAGTTTGATTACTATAAGCTGCTCTTCTTGTTCATTCACCTGAAAAATAATTGCCACTCTGTGGTGGAAGAAGTCAAGTATAGCCACAGAGGCAGGGATAGACCTTTTGCTCCATCCTGCTAATTTGTGTCACCTACTGCACTGGCTTATGTATTGATGGTAGAAAAAAAAAATGAAGCAGAAAATTAAGTCTGAAAGGATTTTTTGTCCTGCTGTCACTTTGTACAACATTTAGTTCAGTTGACATGACACTGTGCCTTTTGTTACATAAAACTGTCACATTGTCCCCTTCTGGTTAGCTGCAGTTGCAGCCCAAATCAATAATATCTGTCAAAACTGTCAGCTAATGAAAGGATCCTATGATATGGTGGCTGCAGTGAATGATATTTTTGACTATCTCTTTAAATGTTACCAAATTTGGTTCAAACACATATTAGAAATGAAAAAATGACATAAGCTTTGTAAATGATACAACACATGAAATGAGGGCATCGCTTATATGCATTAGGTATACGTTATTTGTTGCATGTCTTGTAATTTTAAAGGAAAAATTTTTAAAAGTCAACTTAGCTGGAGGTGGGTGGGGAGATGGGGTAACTGGGTGATGGGCATTAAGTCAGGTGATGTGATGAGCACCGGGTAGTACATGCAACTGATAAATTATTAAACACTATATCTGAAACTAATGATGTACAGTATGTTGGCTAATTGAATTTAAATTTTAAAAAAAGTCAATTTTAGATGGGTCACTTTTTTTTTTTTTTTTTTTAGATTTTATTTATTTATTTGTCAGAGAGAGAGAGAGTGAGCACAGGCAGGCAGAGAGGCAGGCAGAGGCAGAAGGAGAAGCAGGCTCCCTACCAAGTAAGGAGTCTGATGTGGGAGTTGATCCCAGATCATGACCTGGGCCATAGGGAGCCGCTTACCCAGCTGAGCCACCCATGTGTCCCCAGATGGAATACTTTTATATAATAAAAACTTGTTATTATGAGTTTTGTTTTCAATAACAAAATGTTTATTTTTTAATAACAAGTTTTGTTATAAACTTAACAAAGTGTATAGCAAAGAGACAAGCAAAGAGGCAGCTCAGAAATGCTGAGCTTCTATTCATTTTCTCCTCTATGTAATGATTACATTTGGTTACCAGAGATCATTTAATCCAGATTTAGTGAGCCAGGGAAGAACTGAAGGTGTGGTTAGATCATGAGAGGAAGCTGTCATTTGTTTTCTATCCACAACACTCTGTGGTTGCCCTCTTGCATTGTTTGTAGGCAGGAAACCACATCAGACACCTATAGCTGGAGCCCATGGTTTTAAACATTTCTGATCAGTCACTCTAATTGGAAACTACTGGGAAAAGCTCCAAAGTGACTTTTCAGGTGCTTCAGGTGAACTAAAAAAAATGTATTTTGTGGCTTAAACATCGTATTACACTTTGCTCCACTCAGGGACAACATCTTTATGTTTTGGTCTCTAACCAAGCAAAGTACACATGTGGAGATCCTGCTACTCATAGTTCTCTGAACCACCTATTCTGTGGTTTTTAAAAATTTGTATTTTAGCATTTGAGTTTCACATGCTTGTAGTGAGACCTCTCTCCTGACCTCTCTAACTACCTCCTCACACCCCACATTTTCCACGTGTCAGAAATAATCAAAATTAATTTCTCTGTTTGTACCTGATGTGACTTAGGGTATTTAGGTTCATTATACTATATAGGTTTACCTCGAATCACCAATATCATGACCTATAAAAATCTAAAGATCATCTGCCCCTGTGCAGAGCACCCTGAACTCCCATACATGCTACCTCTGCTTGGTACTCAGTTGGCTCAAACATAAAACTCAATACCTCTGCGTTTTTCGAAGAATTATCAACATTGAGCATTAGGTTATTGAGTAGACTTAATCAGATATATTGTGGGTTAAAGATGATGATTTTACATAATAAACATTTTCCAACATCCTTTAACAAACATTCTCTCATACTAAATCAGTGCCATAGATTCCTGCATACAGAGGTAATGAGAATGCATTTTAACAAGGTATTATTTAGTCCTTAGTATGCCTAAACTGTGCCATTCTCTAGGAATTTAATAAAAATTACTTAAAACTTTAGAGATCTGGTATAAAGATGACTGCTGTCTTTCATATATGGATGTCAGTAATGGGCTTATAGAGAGAATATGTAACTCTCAGTAATGCAATAAATCGATACCTATCCTATAAGATTCTGCAAACCTTCATAAAAGTTAACCAAAACACATGAGCAAAAACAAAAACCAAACAAACAAAAAACCAAACCAAACAAAGGTCTTGGGTACAAGAACAAACAGTCACATTTGTCAAGAATGTTTAAAATAAGTTAACCTTTATAATATCCATATACTTTAGAACAGAGGAAAGTACAGTCACTTACATTGGCTAAAATAATAATGTACAATAAAATTAAAGATTTATTTAATTTATTATAAAATAATATTCTGACAAAAGCCCTAAACTTTCTAAATTTATGAAAGTGTCAATATTCTAGTCCATCTAAATTCGTTTCCATAGGAATATTCAATGGTAGAACTATTAGCTTGAATTTAAAATTTAGGTATTTGTAAATCAGGATTTTGAAGGATGGTGAGTTATGCTCACTAAAGCTCTATTTTATGACTGAGGTACATTTCTGGATAATGAAATAAAAGTAGAGCTAAAGTTGGACTCGGGTCAATAGATCACTATTTAAGAAGTTATGTAGTTCAGAAACTAGAACTGTATCTGTTACTGATTTCTTTCTGGCCAAATTTTACTGAAATTTTGTCTAAGTCTTATGATCAGGAGCTGGCAAAAAAAGTAGCATGGGAAAACTACGAATTATTCAGTACATGAACCAAGCCGTGGTAACATAGATGTCACCAGGTCCGGCAGGGTTTGAACAAAATTATACCAAAAATAGTACATAATCTGAATTTGTTGGAAACAGATATAGCAGCATTTAGAGGAGGATTTGTAGTCTTGGTTTTTTGAAGGTTAATAAAATTAATAAACTTACAGTACCGATGAAAGGACAAAACAAGTGAATGATGGCACATTTATCAAAAAGGAAGTCACCACTGTAGAACCAAAAGACATTAGAAGAAATTAAGAAAATATTACAATCCCACTTTATGCCAGCACATTCAACAATTTTCAATAAAAAAGATAATTTCCTTAAAAACACAAGTTATCAAACTAACTCAAGATGAAATTAAAGATATATATGAACATTACTACATCCATTAAGTAAATTAAATTTGTAACTAAAAGCTTTCAGCAAAGAAAATTAAAGACCCCAGTAGCTTCACTGGTGAATTCTATCAAGTGTTTTATACACAATTACACAAATTATACACAAATGCTTTTTTTTTTAAAAAGTGGGAACATTTCTTAAATATTTTTTGAGCTGGAATTATCCCCAAACTGAAGCCAAACAAAGATAAATGAGAAGAAAGAAATTACAGACCAGTATCCTTACATGGATTAGAACAACATATACTGTTGATAAGAAATATATCTATAAGAAGACACTTACTCCACAACCAAGTGGGATATATTCCAATAATCAAGTAGGATATATTCCAACAATGCTACACTGATATTCAAAAGCAACCAGTATAATTCAATGAATTAACAAAATAAGGGGAAACACATGTGGTCATATTTATAAATACAGTTAAAGCATTTGAAAGGATTTGACATCAATTTATAAACTTTCAAGACAATAGAAACAGAAGAGAACTCCCTGGACCTGATAAAAAATTTTATGAAAACATGCAATAGCATTTTTAACAGCAAAATAGGGAATATTCGGCCCTAATATTGTGAACAAGGCAAAGACTTTTTACTCTCTGCACTTCTTTTTATTTTATTTTATTTTACTTTTATTTTTTATTAATTTTTTAATTTTTTATAAACATATAACGTATTTTTAGCCCCAGGGGTCCAGGTCTGTGAATCGCCGGGTTTACACATTTCACAGCACTCACCATAGCACATACCCTCCCCAATGTCCATAACCCCACCACCCTCTCCCGACGACCTTCCCCCCAGCAACCCTCAGCCTGTTTTGTGAGACTGAGTCTTCTATGGTTTGTCTCCCTCCTGATCCCATCTTCTTTCATTTTTTCTTTTCCTACCCCTCAAACCCCCATGTTGCATCTCCACTTCCTCATATCAGGGAGATCATATGATAGTTGTCTTTCTCCAATTGACTCATTTTGCTAAGCATAATACCTTCTAGTTCCATCCCCGTTGTTGCAAATGTCAAGATTTCCTATCTTTTGATGGCTGCATAGTATTCCCTTGTTATATATACCACTTCTTCTTTATCCATTCCTCTGTTGATGGACATCTAGGTTCTTTCCATAATTTGGCTATTGTGGACATTGCTGCTATAAACATTCGGGTGCACATGCCCCTTCAGAGCACGTTTGTATCTTTATAGCCAGTAGTGCAATCACTGGGTCATAGGGTAGCTCTATTTTCAGCTTTTTGAGGAACCTCCACGCTGTTTTCCAGAGTGGTTACACCAGCTTGCATTCCCACCAACAGTGTAGGCGAGTTTTCCTTTCTCCGCATCCTCGCCAGCATCTATCATTTTCTGACTTGTTAATTTTAGCCATTCTGACTGGTGTGGGGTGGTATCTTATTGTGGTTTTGATTTGTATTTCCCTGATGCTGAGTGGTGTGGAGCATTTTTTCAACTGTCTGTTGGCCATCTGGATGTCTTCTTTGCAGAAATGTCTGTTCATGTCCTCTGCCCATTTCTTGATTGGATTATTTGTTCTTTGGTGTTGAGTTTGCTAAGTTTTTTATAGATTTTGGATACTAGCCCTTTATCTGATATGTTGTTTGGGAGATATTTATCTTCTCCCATGCTGTCAGTTGTCTTGGTTTTGTTAACTGTTCCCTTTGCTGTGCAAAAGTTTTTGATCTTGATGAAATCCCAATAGTTCATTTTTGCCCTTGCTTCCTTTGCCTTTGGCAGTGTTCTTAGGAAGAAATTGCTGTGGCTCAAGTCAAAGAGATTGCTTCCTGTGTACTCCTCAAGGATTTTGATGGATTCCTTTCTCACATTGAGGTCCTTCATCCATTTTAAGTCTGTTTTCGTGTGTGGTGTAAGGAAATGGTCCAGTTTCATTTTTATGCATGTGGCTGTCTAATTTTCCCAACACCATTTGTTTGTGAAGAGGCTGTCTTTTTTCCATTGGACATTCCTTCCTGCTTTGTCGAAGATTAATTGAGCATAGAGTTGAGGGTCTATTTCTGGGCTCTCTATTCTGTTCCATTGATCTATGTGTCTGTTTTTGTGCCAGTACCACACTGTCTTGATGATGACAGCTTTGTAATAGAGCTTTAAGTCCAGAATTGTGATGTCACCAACTTTGGCTTTCTTTTTCAATATTCCTTTGGCTATTCAAGGTTTTTTCTGATTCCATATAAATTTTAGGATTATTTGTTCTATTTCTTTGAAAAAAAATGGATGGGATTTTGATAGGGATTGCATTAAACGTGTAGATCCCTTTAGGTAGCGTAGACATTTTCACAATATTTGTGCTTCCAATCCATGAGCATGGAACATTTTTCCATTTCTTTGTGTCTTCCTCAATTTCTTTCATGAGTACTTTAAAGTTTTCTGAGTACAGATTCTTTGCCTCTTCGGTTGGGTTTATTCCTATGTATCTTATGGTTTTGGGTGCAATTGTAAATGGGATTGAGTCCTTAATTTCTCTTTCTTCTGTTTTGTTGTTGGTGTAAAGAAATGCAACTGATTTCTGTGCACTGATTTTATATCCTGACACTTTACTGAATTCCTATACAAGTTCTAGCAGTTTGGGAGTGGAGCCTTTTGCGTTTTCCACATATAGTATCATATCATCTGCAAAGAATAATAGTTTGACTTCTTCTTTGCCGATTTGAATGCCTTTAATTTCTTTTTGTTGTCTGATTGCTGTACTCTCTGCACTTCTATTCAAGGTTTTATTGAAGGTCCTGGCCAGTCTAAAAAGGCAAACAAGAGAAACAAAAGGCATACAAATTTCAAAGAAAGAAATAAAATTGAATTCACAGATGACATGGTTGCATATGTGGAAAATCCTAAGTTGTCTAAAAAATGACCTACAAGAACTAATAACTGGATATCTTCCTGTATTGGGGAAAAAATAGCTATGTTTTTGTTTGTTTGTAATGCAGTTGATTTATGTTTTGTAGAAACATTTTTGTTGTTGTTTCTACCTTTTTCTTGTTATTAAAGAATAGGGAAAAAAAAGGTTTTGTTGATGTTAGCAATGAAGAGAGAGACTTTGGGTACTCATCATTTGTATCTATTCTGACATTTGGAACATCTTTCAACATTTGAAAAATGCCTCTGTATAGCAAATCTCTATTTATTTATTTATTTATTTATTTATTTATTTATTTATTTTTTATTTATTTGACAGACAGAGATCACAAGTAGGCAGAGAAGCAGGCAAAGAGAGAGGAAGCAGGCTCCCTGCTAAGCAGAGAGTTAGATGCGGGGCTCAATCCCAGGACCTAGGATCATGACCTGAGCCAAGGCAGAGGCTTTCACCCACCAAGCCATCCAGGCGCCCTCTCATTATTTGTATAGGGCAAAAAAAGAATCACTATATTTGCAGCCTTCCTTGTCATTTGATACAGGTTTCATCTATCAGATGAATCAAAACAAGACTTTGATACAAAAGTATTAAGCAATCAAGTGGGGAATGGCTATCCATCTTGTTGACCCTGGTAACAGCTAACACTGGATGGTTCTATGGGTTAAAACAGTGATGGAAGCTTCCAAATGCTAGTAAATGCATCATAGTTTTGGTTCTGGAGACATTGCCAGATTCTGGTCCCATCAGATACTATATGGTTTTGTGATTAATGGGAAAGTCATCTGAATTAACAGATAAAGTCTGAAGTTTGATGAAAGTTGCCCCCAAATCTTAATGAAATCCATTCTTGGCTTCAGTTTGCTTAGAGAGGATTCAGTGGTAGAAATTTGAAAATCCTGATGGATGTAATATGATCCTGTGCCAGAATCCCTTAAATAAAGCAAATTTGTGGCTTTTAGTCACTGACTTTTTTACTTACCTAAACCATGCATCTTTCTGTGCAGTCTTTAGCCCCATCCCATCAGTCACACCTTTGTGAGACCACCAGATTTTTTTTTACTCTGCAAACTAAGATCAGATGCATGAAAACTCAGAAATGGGATTTTGTTACTTTCTTCCTTCCTTTGTCTGTACATCCTGCCAAGAAATATATAACTCTTTGCTATTGCCCAATTGATGACCACAGAACTAATGAAAACAAATTGGAAGGAGAAAAACACATTGGTTTAAATATCAAACTTCCCTTATTTGCATATTTATACATTTACTCCATGTAAGCAAAATAATAACCTTTTTCCCCAGCATCCATAAAATATGAATATTTACTTAAAAGTACATTTCAAAACTAATAATAAATGATAAAGAAATAAATTACATAGACCATATTTTCTACCTAGAAGAAAAATAACACAGAAAATTAATTTTTCTAAGTCTCAATTGCATAGTAATTTAAAAAACATTGAATAACGCTTGGATCACAGCCAAAAATAAACTGATTACAGACTCTTAAAAAATCACTAACAATGAGACTCTAAGTTTCTAAACTGTAGCCAAAATGATATCCATTATAATGGAAAATTTCTCCCATTTTGGTAAGCATTCCAAACCTCGGTTGGACTTCAAATTTTTTTGCAAGCTTTTAATCACTTGATTTATTTTTTAAAGAATATTAATCTTCATCTGTATTTGTAGAAATCCTAATTCTAAATTGCTTTGTGTTTTCATGAAGGACTGAAATTAGGATATAAGTTGGCTTTTCTGCATTACTGTATCAGAACTGGCCATGGGTATGCTGTCATTCTGCTGCTCCAAGTTACAATTAGGTTATATAATCCAGAATTTCCTTAAAGAAATCAAATTCTATAATTCTATCAGATACATGAACAGTCTCTCAATAGCTTCCTCATGTTTTTAGTCTTTCGTATGGAGAACATTTTTCTCCATATTTTATCAAGGCACAGACCATAGGATCCCTGACAAACCATCTCTCTGGGGTCTGATGATAGCTCCTGAATAGGCTTTGTGAACAAACAGCATGTGTTCAAACATGTATGTTTTCCAAACTTTTTCTCTCCTTGAGTATTCCTTGTCCATCAGAAACTGAGCTGCTTTTCTGTGCAATAGTTTCAGACACTAACCCAAATTAATGACAGACCTTAAAAGATCCTTTCTGCCAGTAATCAGCCTGCATCAAAGGCCAACTTGAAGTTCTCCAGCTATTCCTTCCTGCCCACGATCAGGTTGTGTTCTTAGTCATTTCAGGATAATTCCTTATACAGGAGTTACCAATTCTGGGACCCAGACTTAGTAGTCTTCTCGTTCCTACCACTGCCTTCTAGAATGAACACCAGTTTGATTTTTGGAAACAGGAAACATGGCTTCCTTATGCTATGTGACCTCACAACACAGGCAACACAAGACACTGCATGCCCAATTTCAAGGAGTACAATTTCAGTTTTAGAGGTCATTCTATCAGAAATTTCCCCTCTGGGGGGCATCTGGGTGGCTCAGGATTAAGCCTCTGTCTTCCGCCCAGGGTCCTGGGATTGAGCTCCACATTTGGCTCTCTGCTCAGCAGGGAGCCTGCTTCCTTCTCTCTCTCTGCCTACTTGTGATCTCTCTCTCTGTGTCAAATAAATAAATAAAATCTTTATTAAAAAAAAGAAAGAAATTTCACCTCTCCTACCAGAAGCTTGGAAACCAGTATCTTGTGTAGGCGACATTATGAGAGACACTAGAAACACAAACGAATTTTTGTGCATCTTCAGCATTGAGCACAGTCTCCAGTTTATACCCTCCATCTATCACCGGAAAGTATGACCAAAAACAATGTTACAGAAATTCTACATAGCAAATAGGTAAAAGAGCATTGCTCTATTAATTTAAAAGTGTTTAGATAAAAAGAAATGGAGGCTATTGTAATGATGCCCAGCTTAAACAGAAATAAACACAGAATAGTAGAAAATTAAAGATGGAAAACAAGTATGTGAACTAGAATTGGAAGCTACTTTTATAGTAATGCAATTTTAAGAATATTATTACACTATTATTACTATATTAATAACACAAAATAAAGTCAATTCATGTTACCTTCAAGCTACTATTTACTTATATAAAATATATGCATTATCAAGAAATCCCTCATTATTTATAATAATTTTTTTTGTAGGCTGTGTTAATTTTACTTACCATTACTAGTACATTTCTTATTTTCATACAAATGATGTTTGCCCTTTTCTGTTTCTGATGTTTTTCTGGTGGATAAAAAAATAAGAGGATTGAATGGACAGTAATCTGTTCCATGCTTCTAGAAGCTAAAAATCTCTTTCCGCATTTACAGTTGTAAGCTGCCTATGCATACTCTTCCTACTTAACATTTTATTACTTGACATATTTGTTTACCAATTAATGTCTTGTGTATAATTTCTCCATGCAATCAATTGTTCTTGATTCTCAGAATTGTGAAAATATACCGTATTTCTGTTTCTGCATGTTGTGCTAGGATTCCTTCTGACCATATTGCTTTATATTAACCAGTTATAATGGTATGATGAGAAGTTCCCATAATAATTCAGTGTCATCTGTCAGCTTACCCATGACAAAGAGTCAACATTCTCAGAATATACTTCCTGGAATGAGTCAATTATATAGGACATTTTTTGTTGCTATATATTTGATCAGGAATTTTTTTTTAAAGATTTTATTTATTTATTTACCAGAGAGGGAGATAGGGAAAGAGAGGTACAAGCAGAGAGAGAGGCAGGCAGAAGGAGAAGCAGGCTCCCTACTGAGCAAGGAGCCTGACATGGGACTCGATTCCAGGACCCTGAGATCATGACCTTAACCAGCAGAGCCACCCAGGTGTCCCTTGATCAGGCATGTTTTTTTTAATTGCTTAAAAATACACATTCTGTTATTTCTTTCTACTTCTTGAAGTTTTATAGATTTGCTTTATATATATTGCAACTGTTTCACTAGATGCATAAAAGTATAAATACATACACACACACATATAATTGTTCTGGAATCAGGGCACCTAAAACTGAATCAAAACTAATCAAGTCTGTACTATGTAACAGCTGTGTGATTGAGCACATCAGTTAAATGCTTTGTGCTTCAGTTTCTTCATCTGAAAATGTGAAAGAAGGTAATAACAATCTTTACCTCAATAGCTTTGTCATGAATACTGAAAGAGTTAATACAACATTATCAGGACTTGTGAGCACCCAGGCAATGTTTGCCACGTTAGTATGAGTTACTCCTGTCACTTTTACGGCTTTGTACTTACAATTCTATTTTTGACATTAATTCCGCCAGCTTTCTCTTTATATATAACTGGGTGTGGATACCTATATTCAAAATTATTTTTCTTCTTAAATTTATGTATATCTCTTCACTATCTTGAAGTAGCCAATGATGCTGTGAGAAGTTTGAAGTTAATGTGATCCTCATTACTTGGTAAATAATCGATTTTATTCTCTGGAGAAACTTTTAGTTTTTGTTTTTATCATGGTGCCCAGAAATTTCATTATGGAGTGTGTAAGTATTCAACACTGCTGCCCCTCATTTTTAGATGGTGTCCATTACATTAACACCCTGGTATCACTCCTGTGATTGTCTTCAGATAAAAGAGATTTTGCACCTATAACTAAGGTTACTAATCAGTAGATATTAAGATGAGATTATTTGGGCAGGTGGAAAGTCTCAGCAGGTAACAAAAGTAAAAGTTGAAGATTTGAGGCATGAGAGGGATTGACTGATTTCTACAAAACTGAGATAGATGTAACTATGGGGGAAGGACCTGAGAGTGACCCCTAAGAGTAAGAACAGTCTACAGCCAAGAGTGGACCTCAGTCCTACAGCCACAGTAAACTGAACTCTGCCAACAACGTGAACGAGCTTGGAAGTAGACTTCTCTCAGAGCCTGTGGTTAAGAGACAGAGAGGCTGGTAGTTTTATTTTGATACTGTAAGACCCTAAACATAGAGCCCAGTCAAGCCTAAATGAACTTCTCATCTACAAAACTATCAGTTAACAAATGAGTATTGCTTTAATTACATTACTTGCAATTTTTTACACAGCAATAGAAAAGAATAATACTTGCACAATGCATCCTCTTGGTGGCTAATATGAATATCTCTTGCACTCTATTCTCAGTCTATGCTTAGTTCCATCACTGCTGTGGCAATTATCTTTGCATAACTGCCCCTTGTCTCAAAAGAGCTTTGTACCTCTCATTTTCAGAATCAGCCCCACACTGAGGCTGTGTTGTGGGATACCTATGGGAATGGACTTGGTAGGCATTTATATGCACCCTGGAGATAAAAAAGACTTATAGAGCACCTTTGACCACTGGGACAGGAGGTAAAAGTAAAATTCCTCCTAACCTTTATTCTCTAGTGAATAAATCTATGATATATTCTATATGGCTTCTTAAAAGGTCCTCAGAGGGTCAAGTTGGCCACACTGGGGACCACTCAAGAATTTATCCTTTTGTTGATTGACTTATTCAGTCACCCAGCCCTGGTCTCTGCGATCACCAACCAATATAAACAACCTTTAGGAACCCTCTAGTTTTAGACTCTGAGTTCAGCTGAAACAGAAGAGGATAGGCAACCTCCCTCTTATATATGTTTTAGGCTCTGGTTTCCTTCTTCTGGAACTAAAGAATGAATTTAGTTTATTATTTTCACTAAAATTGTGGAACTACCATTATTTTATATTTTTCAATTATTTCTTAGAATTTGAGCTGGGAAGATAGGCTGCCAAATATCAGCCAACACAGATTCTTCATATCCATGTGAGTTAGCCAAAATCAATGAAATCACAAATTTTTTGATGGTTTTCCTTTTTACTATTTAAGTACACTAAAATTCCTGAATAGATACCTTTGTTTATTTAAATGAATCCTCTTTTTGTTGCACCCATGTACATGTGCATGCGCTTTTTCCTAGTCCCCCAAGACCCTGTCAACTATTGATCTTTTTACTGTGTCCATAGATTTCCCTTTTCCAGAACATCATATAGTTGGGGTCATACATTGTTGTAGCCTTTTCAGACTTAACAATATGAATTTAAGTTTCTTCCATATCTTTTTATGGTTTGATGACTCATTTCTTTTTAGCACTGAAACTATTCTATTCTCACTACAGTTTATTTGCCCACTCAACTAATACAGGACACTGGTGGCTTCTGAGTATGGGCGATTATAATAAAGTTAGTATAAACATCTGTGTGCAGGTACTCCTATGGACATTATTTTCAAACCATTTGGGCAAATACCAAGGAGTATGATTCCTGGACCATACAATCGGGCTATATTTACTTTCATAAAGAATCTTCCAAATTGTCTTCTAAAGTATCTGAACCATTTTGCATTCCCAGCAGCAATAAATGGAAAGTTCCTGTTACTTCACATCTTCACCAGCATTTGACATTGTCAATGTTTAGGATTTAGCCATTCAAATAGATACAGTGGTATCTGATTTAATTTACTATTAAGTACTCAGATCTGTTGTTGAGCATCTTTTCATATGCTTATTTGTTATTTATGTATCTTCTTCAGTGGTGTATGTTCAGATTTTTTTACCCAATTTTTAATTAGGTTGTTTGTTTTCCCATTGTTGAGTTGTATATTTTGGATATCAATCCTTTATCAAATTTATCAGAGTTTTCCCTTGATCTATAGCTTGTGTCTTCTTTTATTCAACAGTGTCTTTTGAAGAGCATAAGTTTTTATTTTGATGAAGTCCAACTAAACAAAATTCAACTTTTTCTTTCACAGATTATGTTTTAAATGTTGTATGTAAATTAAGTGTTTCCTATGTTATCTTCTAGGGGCTTTATAGTTTTGCATTTCACCTTTAGGTGTATACACATTTTGTGCTAATCTTTGTTAAATGTGTAAGACTTGTGTCAAGCTTCATTTTTTTTTTTTTGCATGTGGATGTCCAGTTATCCTTTTATTTTTGAATTGATTTTGTTCATTTTTCAAAGTTCAGTTGTCTATATTTGTTTGAGTCCATATCTGGGCTCCCTCTTCTGTTCATTAACCTTCTTTGTCTATTCATTTGCCAATACCAGGCTGTCTTAATTACTGTAGATCTACAGAAAACCTTGAAGTTGGGTAGAGTTAGTTATTCAACCTTGTTTCTCTCTCAGTTCTGTGTTGGGAATTCTGGGTGTTTTGTCTTTCCATACATACTTTATAATAAGTTTGTGGATGGGTGCTAGAATTTTGATGGAGATTATGGTCGAATCTATAGATAAGTTCAGAAGAACTATTATCATATTGAGCTTTCCTATTCATGAACATGGAATATCTCTCCATATACTGGGACCATTGCTTTTAAAGTATGTTTTTGGATACTCTTGCAACCCTTACTTTGTGGGCAATGAAGAATTAGTGCAAAGTGCAAGAATCTGTCACTTCTGGTTCCTGACTTGGAATATACACTGAAATCTTATTTTGATTTTGTTCTTACATGTACCAGTGATATAACAGGGTCAGAGCTGATTGTACCAACCCTTACTATTGTACCCTCTAGTTCCAAGACCACACTGCCTCTGCATTCTTCAGTTAACTGCCTTTTATGATTCATTCGGTCTTTGCTCTTATTAAAATTCTTCACATTCATAGTTTTCCTTACAGTCTGTTGGGTTCACTCACTCCTCACATTAGCAGGCTGTGTTACAGTGAATAAAAGGAGGGAAATGAGAGAGTGTGAAAGGGAAAGCTTGAGGGTGAAAGATCTCCAGCACCTGTGTATGGGTTGTTATTTACACTCGCAGCCTGCTTCAGCAAGCTTAGTAATGTTCACTGTCCTATAGTTTGTCATAAAGTTAGCTATTGAGGCAGTGTTTTGTAGATATCCTGGTCAAGAGATTCAGAGACTTAAAGGGGAAAAAAAATCCTACTAGACAATAACAGCAGTAATCCCTAAATACATAAAATAAAACAGAAGATATTTTAAGGTTGAGAATCATTTCATACTTAAATAATCATAAACTTTCTTTCTCAAATCAGTGATAAGCAACTAAAAAGAGACAATTCCCATTGTGCTTTTGTGAGTAGGATAAAAATTCTATTTTATGTCAACTCTTTCTGTGAATGATGTCATTTATTGCAAAACATTTCTAAGACATTAATACATTGACAAAGAAAATGGGTCATATATAAATTGTTTCCCTTGGAATCAGTAATCATGTTTGAAATGCATTAAAAATTGTCCCAGCTTGATATTTTTATTTAGGATTGCTCTTCTTTCCATGAACCAAATAGGACTATACATCTTCTGGAGAACAGTGCCTATGTATTCATAAAAACACCTGTATCTTCTGTGTTTGCTCCGTGTGCTGCCAAAATATAAGAACTCTGACAAACTATAGAAAGACAGATACCAGTTTTGATATCCAGCTTCACTTTCCTATTGAACCACTCAAATTATCCTTGTTACCAACTCTGAAAAAAACCAGCCCAGACAGAATTTTGCTTAGAATCCTTGTCTGACCTCATCCTCCAGGATAAAACTTCCTAAAACCTGAGTGCTCAAGCTGCCAGAGTATTCCATATGAATAAATTCATTTGGTTAGTGGCAAACTTTTAATGAACTCAATATGATGTTCTATCCTAACAGATTTTCATGATCTTTGAGGGGAATTTGATGTTAATTATAAATGTGTCTTTGTGGTTTGTTTTTTTCTTTTTACACACTGCTTGAATTCTTATGTGACTTCATAGTTTTTAAGTCTCAGAAATATTTCCTCTTCAATGCATATGGTTGTGTCTTTTTATGCTTTATTGCTACACACGTTATTAATTAGTACAATTCATTGATCAGTTCCCCTGCTGTGTTTATCTATTCTCAGTCCAATGTCATGTGTTTATAATGGAAACTTTATAATATAGTTTGATAAATTGTTAACTGTTCTTATTTTTTAAAAATTGCCTTATCAATTTTTCCCTTTAATTCTTCTACAAATAGCTTGTTGAATTATAAGCAAAATTTTATAAGCAAAATTTCCTGTGGTGATTTTTATTCCAGTTGTACTAATTTATAGATAACTTGGTGAAAATAGATTGTTTGGTAATGGTGACAAACCACATTATTTAAATTTATTCAATTCTATTTATATATTTAGAGATAGTCATAGGAGGAAGAAAGTTAAGGATGCCTGAGTTGCTCAGTTGGTTAAGCGACTGCCTTCGGTTCAGGTCCTGACTCCAGGATCCTGGGACTGAGCCCTGCATTGGTCTCCCTGATCTGCAGGGAACCTGCTTCTCCCTCTCCCTCCGCCTGCAACAACCCATGCTGTGCTGTCTCTCTCTGTCAAATAAATAAAAGCTTAAAAAAAAATTAAAGACTATACAAGGTGGGGTTTTTTTTTCCTAAAAAATGACCTTATTTGTTGAGTCCACTTGTGTAAGTTATATATATGTATAACAGGATATATATACATATTTTTTTCTCCATATATATATTTATATAAATATATATATATGGAGAGGAAGATGGAGACAGAGAAATGTGAATTTTACCAGTATGTTCATCACAATTTGGGGAGGGGATAGTAGAATTAATAAGAAGGATGTTTTCCTTTTCTTTTTTTTTTTTTAAAGATTTTATTTATTTATTTGAGAGAGAGAGAGTGCATGAGGTGGGAGAGGGTCAAAGGGAGAAACAGACTCTCTTCTGAGCACGCAGCCAGATGCAGGACTTGATTCCAGAACTAAAGGGTCTTGACCTGAGCTGAAGGAAGTTGCTTAACCAACTGAGCCACCTAGGCACCCCAAAGTGTTTTTATTTTCTAACTCATGTTTTAAACTTCTGAAATGATTATAGAATATTTTATATAAATGAAATATAAAAATTTTATAACATGCTATATTAATAAATGTTAACAAATTAAAAATTAACCATTTGTTTTATTCAATTTTTTTCAACTATAAAATAAAATAAGGAGTATTTCTTCCAAATACTTTTCAACATCTATTAAAATAATAATGTATTTTATCTCATTTAATTTTTGATATTGAAAATCATTGATACATTTTTGAATGTTGAACCATTCCTACATTCTTGAGATAAATTATGTTCAGTTATTATATTTTATTATTTTATGCCATGATATATATTAGCTGCTAATATTTTATTTTTAAAATTTGCATTGATATTCATAATTTGCCTTACTTTTAAAATATTGTAATTACCTTTTTGAATTGTACCCACTCAAAAAGTCAAAAAGATATTTCCATCTTTTTTTCTAGGATGGGGAATATTTTAATTATAAAGAAATAATCTCACCTATAAAACATAATTGTCCTATGCCTTTTAAAGAGGTATATTCTTTTTTTTTTTAAGATTTTATTTATTTATTTGACAGACAAAGATCATGAGTAGGCAGAGAGGCAGGCAGAGCTTGGTGGGGATGGGGGGGGAAGCAGACTCCCTGCTGAACAGAGAGCCCAATGCAGGGCTCCATCCCAGGACCCGGGGATCATGACCTGAGCCCAAGACAGAGGCTTTAACCCACTGAGCCACCCAGGTGCCCCTAAAGTGGTATATTTTTAACTGCTCTTTCAATATGTTCAGAAACTTCAAGTATACATTTTTGCCTTTTTCAGGGAATTTTGATTGTTTAATTTTTTAGAAAAGCAGTGGCTAATCTAGATAGATGGTTCTCAACTTTGACAACCCTTGGAGGATGTTGAATATATGTAAGGACAATATTGGCTTTTACCAGGACCAGGTAGGGAAAGTAGATATTAGTGATGGATTACTGACATGGTGAATGCTATCCCATATATAGGAGAGTCTTACACATACACACATATATGCAAAACCTAAAAGCAATTATCACACTCAAAATTACATTCATTGAGAGACATTGCCTAAGAAATGTAAATCTGTTGGTATAATGTGATACATAATATTCTTTTATACATTTAAATGTATAGATTTAATTTTAATTATCTCCATATGGATAATTTTTAGTGCTTTTCTTTTGCCTCTTTAAAATCTCTTTCAGACTTGCAAAAGGTTGGTACTGTAAGCTGCATTTGTATTTTTTTAAAAAAAGCTTTTGGTTGAAATCCATATTTCTGCACTCCACTCTTTAAACAATTTTTATTTTGAGATAACACAAAATATCAATATCAAATACTAGACACAGACATTGATACCATTCCCTGGTTTTATTCGTATGTCACTAGTTTTATATGCAGTCGTGTGTGTATGCGTGTGTGCGTGTATGTGCATGTATGTTTAGTTTTATGCATTTTTGTCACATGTGTACATTTTATGTAAGTACCACTATAGTCAAGATATAAAAATGGTTCCATCATGAGTAGCTACAGTCACCTTCATCCCTCCATAAATCCCAAACCAACAACTGGCAACCATTAAGCTATTCTTTATCTCTATTCTTTTCTCATTTCAATTCAAGATTTATTACGTATTGACTTTTGGTATGTCATTTATGTGGTATTGCCTCCCCCCCCCCATAATTCCCTTGAATTCTATCCAAGTTCTTCTATGTATTAATCATTCATTCCTTCATATTGCTAAGTAGTATTCCATGGTTTGAAGTAATAACATTTTGCTTAATTAACAATTCACAGATTGATGGCATTGGTTCTTTAAGGTTTGGTTATTTTGAAACAACCTGCGGCGAAATTCATATAGTTTTTTGTGTTTTCTTATCTTTGGAATAAATGCTCAAGTTTGCAATTGCTGGCTCATATAAGGAAGTGTTTAGTGTAAGAATCTACAACATTTTTCCAAAGTGATTGCAACATTTTATACACTTGACAATGTTTAAGTGACCCAGTTTTTCTAAATTCTTGATAGCGCTATTGTCATTATTTGTTTCCTTGTTTTAATAAACTTTATTTTTTAGAGCAATTTTAAGTTTACAGCAATTCAGTAGAATTTACAGAGATTTCCCATATACGCACTGTACCACACATGCCTAATCTCTTTCATTATCTTTTCCCACCAGAGTATTACATTTATTTAACTGGTAAACCTACATTAATGCATAATTATCCACCAAAGTCCATAATATACATTAAGTTTCACTTCTGGTGATGTTAATTCTGTGGGTTTGGACAAAGGTAGAATATGTATCTACTATTATAGTATCACACAAAGTAGTTTCATGGCCCTAAAGATTCTCTGTGCTCTACATATTCATCCTCTCTTTCCATTAACCCCTGGCAAGCACTGATCTTTTTACTGACTCCATAGTTTTGCCTTTTTCAGAATCTGTATGATAATTGGAATCATACAGTATGTAACTTTCTTTTCAGATTGGCTTCTTTCAGTTAGTAGTATGCATTTAAGTTTCTTCCATATCTTTCCATGGCTTGATAGCTTATTTTGGGGGGCTGAATAATATTCCATTGGCTAGATCTACCATAGCTTACTTATGCACTCACTTACTGAAACATCTTGTTTGCTTCCAAGTTTTGGCAATTATGAATAAATCTGCTATGAACATCCATGTACAGGTTTTAGGGTAAGCATAAGATTCAACTTCCATGGATAAACACCAAGGAATACGATTTCTGGATTGTATGTTGAAAGTATGTTTAGTTTAATTTTGTTTTTTGTTGTTGTTGTTGTTTTAAGATTTTATTTACCTGAGAGAGAAAGAATGATCAGGGAGAGGAGAAGAGGGAGATGGGGAAATATATATATATATATACACATATATGACATTTCTTTTTTGGTTCTTGCTTAGACATTCCATCTCTCTGCTTACATTGCCCATATGTTCTTGGAGGCTGTCTATTTTATACATTAAAGCCCTTTACATTTTAATCACAGTTGTATTAAGTTCCCTGTTTGATAATTCTGACATCCTTGTCACATCTGCTTCTGGTTCTGATGCTTACTCTGTCTCTTCAAACTGCAGTTTTTGCCTTTTAGTATGTCTTGTAATTTTTTTCTTGCTAGCTGAGAATGATGTACTTTGTCAAAGGAACTGTTATTGAAAGTAGACCATTATTTATGTTGTGATAAGGAGCTGGGTAACTGTATATCATACTTTCAGACGGGTTTTGGAAAGCTAGTAAGTATAATAACATTGGTTGGCTGCTTCTAATATCACTGGACAAAGTAGCAAAAAAAAAAGAAAAAAGGAAAAGATGAACTCAAAGATTTGAATTACAAGCTCAAGCAAGCAAGATAGATAGATAGAATCACTTCAGGTTTCCTGTGATAAATATTTGCTATTTATTTTTATTCATTCTTTTAATTACAACCTGTGTTTGTTTCTCCCCTTCCCACTGCTTACTTTTTTTTTTTTTTTTTTTGGCGTGGTCTTCACACACATAGGACTCCTTGTATTCTGCCTGAGCATGTGTTTTTACCTTTAAAATGTTTTCCATTGACTGTATTAATCTTCTTAATTTCTTATCCAGAAGGACAATCTCTGCCTCATAACTGAGGTGTTTAGATCAAGAGTTGGCAAATTATGGTCTATGAGCCAAAGCTGGCTCACTGATTGTTTTATTGGAATACAGTCATGGTCATTTGCTTACGTACTGTCAATGGCTGCTTCCATACTACGACAGTAGAGTTGAGTAGTTCTGCTAGAGACCTGGCATGTAGATGGTTGCTCATTGGGATGGTAAAATTATGTCAACTTGGTTAGATTATGGTGTCCAGTATATGCTCTAAATTAGCATCCAATATATGGTGCATTTTCTTTCAGCCAGAATTCATTAGTCTAGGAATCAAAAAGTAGAAACAGAAGTAGCAACAATCACTATCCCTCCAAGTAATCCACTAGCAAAAGTTTTGCTTACTGTTCTCATAACCTTATGATCTGCTTATCTAGAGATCTTGGTCCCAAGGGGAGATATTCTTCTAATATAAGACACAATAATGATTTCATTGAACTGGAAATTGGACTACCAGCCAAGCCTCCTTATCTTATGAATAAATAGGCAAAGGAGGGAATAATTATACTGACTAGGATGTTGATCTTGATTACCAAGGAGAAATTAGACTGCTAAAAGGGCGGTAAGGAAGAGTGTATCTAGCATATAGGAGATCCTTTAGGGTGTCTTTTAGTACTATGATGCCTTGTGACTTAAGTTATTAGAAAACTACAATGACCCAATTCAAGGTCCCACACCTTTCACAAATGAAGTTTTGGGTCATCTCACCAGGTAAAAACCCATGACCAGCTGAGGTGCTTACTGAAGACAAAAGTAATACAGAATAGGTATTTCAAGAAGGTACTTAGAAATATCAGCCTCAGCCATGTGATCAGTTATAGAAACAAGGATTATAGCTATTATGAATATTACTTTATTTTTTATTAACTTATAATGTATTACTTGTTTCAGTAGTAGAGGTCTGTGATACATTGTCTTACACAATTCACAGCACTTGTCATAGCACATACCCTCCCCAATGTCCATCACCCAGCCACCCCATCCCTCTTACCCCGCTTCCCCTCCAGCAACCCTCAGTTTGTTTCCTGAGATAAAGAGTCTCTTATGGTTTGTCTCCCTTTCTGGTTTCATCTTGTTTCATCTTTCCTTCCCTTCCCCCTATGATCCTTTGTCTTGTTTCTCAAATTTCTCATATCTGTGAGATCATGGGATAATTGTCTTTCTCTGATTGACTTATTTTGCTTAGCATAATACCCTCTAGTTTCATCCACGTGGCTGCAAATAACAAAATACTTCTTTATTTTTTCCGAGTGTTTGTTTACATGCCTGTTTGTGTATAGCAAATATCTTTGTTTTCCTTTTATCCCTTTATCAAATAACATAAAATGTATAATGTTACATTTTAGTATTTAATTATTCTTAACTTTACATCACAGTACTTAAGTTATAAGATATCAGAGAAGGATATATGTCACCCAAGAATTTTGCCTCTTTTTCTGGGGAGTTAGTGCATCTTCAGGTGTATGCAGGATCCTCTGAGATGGAAGGATGACCTTATCATTATCTTATTTGCATTTTAAGTATGGTTTTAGGGGATTTATATGGATACCAAGTTAATGAGGGGTAGACTGTAATGGTTAAATTCATATGTTAATCTAGTTAGGTTATGGTACTCAACTGTTTTATTAAACACCAGCCTAGATGTTGCTGTGATGATAGTATTTTAAAAATGGGATTAACATTTAAATTAGTAGACTTTTAAGTACTTAGGCATATATCTCCTGGTCCTGTCTTACCTTGCTAGCTCCAGGCTATTTCTTTATGCCTCTACCTTCAGAAAAATTTCCCATAACAAAGGCCATCATCTCTGTTCACTTTTGCCCCCTGTCAAGAGCACGCTAAGAAGGTGGACCCATGAGTTGTCCTTCAAAAATGTCAGCTTTCTTCAATCATAAAGCAAAGCTAAATCACAATTATATAGCAGGTTCAGAATTCCAAAGTCAATGATATTTCACCAGGTGATTAAACTTGGATCCTTACACAGCACACAAAGCAGGACGGAAGACAAACCACACAACAAATAAGATAACGGAAGGTTGTAGGAAGTGAATGAACCAAACGTGAAGTCAGCCTGTGGGCACGCAGTTGAGATAAAGCTTTGGTCTAGCCTGGGTCAGCTCTCTCTCAGTATTTACTGCTTCTGATGTTCAAGCAGTGGAGGATCTGGGTTCTCTACACACATCAATCAGGAAGAACCTCCAGAGGTAGTTGCCTTTTTTAAGTAGCAAGATCTGAAGGGGTCAGATCTGAAGATTCTGACAGCTTGCTGTCAAAATCCTTCCCTTTTTGAAGGGGTTCATCAGTTTTGAGTCCCCACAGACCTCCTCTGGTTCTGCTCATTATCAGTTCTGGCGTGTCTGCTGATGCTGGTCCCCATGATGTCTCCTAGCTGCAGTACCTTAACTGTTTGTGTCATTGCTTGACACAGGCTCCTACTTAACATGAGAGACTCCATTTTGCTCTCTACACCCCCAAATTAGGAAGATCTGTGAAAGCTGTCAACACATTTGAATAGAATGAAACCATCTGATGAGACTGTAGATTCAGCAGTTCAGGTAACACCCAGCTAGGAAACAAGAATCCAGTCTTGTGTTGTTGTAGTCAAGACAGCTTCTTTGAATGATTTTTTGTATGTCTCTCTGGCCTCTTTCTTGACTTAGTGGTCATGAGAGTCTCATACACAAGGCATTCCCACAAAGCCTGTTGCTCTCAGTTCTCTCCTATTATGGTGTTGGTATTTAACGTGGACTTGAGAGTAAATGTTTGAGTGGTAGCTGATAGTGCTAAGTCTGAGTTCTGCTGTCTCTTAGTAAACCATGGCTAGAAATATTTTCTCTCAGTTATTACTACATTTGTAATACCTCCTACTTTCATCTCCGTTTATCCTAATTTCAAGGACAAATAGAACAGTTTCATTTGACATCCTTGTATACTTTGTAGAAAATATTGTAAATTATTAGTATGGGATGATTTTGAAAGTCTTTAGAGGCTTCTGTAAGCATGTGCTTTCGTTTAGTTTCCTGTTTCATTTCCATTATAGCCTTATGAAGTCTGCCTTCCAGCTAGAATTAACTACTAACCATTGTCATAATTACTCCATGATTTTATTTATTTATTTATTCTTTATTTAATTTTTTAATTATTTCTTTTCAGCATAACAGTATTCATTGTTTTTGCACCACACCCAGTGCTCCATGCAATCCATGACCTCTCTAATACCCATCACCTGGTTCCCCCAACGTCCCACCCCCTGCTCCTTCAAAACCCTCAGATTGTTTTTCAGAGTCCATAGTCTCTCATGGCTCACCTCCCCTTCCATATGATTTTGTTTTTTACATACAAGTTCTTTGGCCTAAAATATATGTTCCCAACCTTCTTGTCTCCCTTTCATGTATTACTCAGCCTCTAATGCTGTCCCACCTTGAATATCTACAATGTACCCAAAGGAAGTGTGAACAGTTGATCCTTGAACAATATGGGTTTGAACTGCATGGGTCCACTTATACAGGAATTTTTTAATATAAATACAGTACTGTAAATGTATTTTCTTCTCTTTCTGATTTTCCCAATAAATTTTCTTTTCTCTCACATACCTTATTTCAAGAATACAGTATTTAATACATATAACATACAAAATATGTGTTAATTGACTGTTATTGGTTAGGCTTCCAGTCAACAGTAGGCTGTTAATAGCTGAGTTTTGGGGGAGTCAAAAGTGATACATGGATTTTTTTGATTCCTCAAGGGTGGCCACCCCAAATACTTGCATTGTTCATTGGTCAACTGTACTATTACAGTATATGGCAAGAACCTCATTTGATCTAAATGCAATGTCAAATAAGTGTATAAAACTCTAAATTAAATAAAAGAGAGGAAAATCAGCATATATTTTCTGAATTTTGGGGGAGAGCTTGGCAAAATTCAATTTTCCAAATGGTTTGAGAATCTGTCAGTAAAATTCAGGTGTTAACTCCAATAAAAAGGTTTTTCCACCTGCAAAAAAGGGAACATAATTGTAAGCTTGATTTATTTTAAAAATTTTCATTGTCTTCATGTGTATCTACATACATACATATATATGGACTTCAAAGAAAAATTAGAAATGAGAAATGATCAAATTAAAGTGAAATAAGACATAATTTCCTCCACTAGTATGCAACATTAATGGAGATTAATGTGTAAGGTGATGTAAACATTTACATACTTTATTAAAAAAACAACCATACCAGACAAACTTTTCATTAAATCCTTTTTATTTTACATTTAATAATATATTTGGGATATAATTTTAATCCAGTTAATTGACTTCTAAGATATCATGTTTTTAATAGCTGTACCATATTCAGTTGCCTGAAAGTAACAAAGTATACACATTTCATTTAAAATTGTTTTTGAGCAATTTGGTTACTGTTTCCAGTATATTAAAAAAATATGTTAGAAGGCCTAATTATCCACATTTTTAGCTATATCTATATTTACAGTCATAAAATAATTTTACAAAAATAGAATTGTACAATCAAATGTTATTCAGTTTGAATGCTTTTGTTTTAAATATATTGCATTAGTGTGGCCAACAGATTAGTAAGAAAATAGACTAAACATTCCAAAACAAAGACATGATACACATCAGAAACAGACTTTTAAAAAATTAGTTAATTAATTAATTAATTAATTTGACAGAGAGAGATCACAGGTAGGCAGAGAGGCAGGCAAAGAGAGAGGAGGAAACAGACTCCCTGCTGAGCAGAGAGCTGGATGCGGGACTCGATCCCAGGACCGTGGGATCATGATCTGAGCCGAAGTCAGAAGCCTAGCCCACTGAGCCACCTAGGTGCCCCCAGTAACAGACTTTTAACTATAGAGAATAAGGTGATGGTTACCAGAGGGGAGGTGGGCGGGGGGATGGGTTAAATAGATGATGGGGATTAAGGAGTAAACTTGTGATGAGCACTGGGTGTTTCATGGAAGTGTTGAATAACTATTGTACACCTGAAACTATTATTACACTGTATGTTAACAAACTGGAATTTAAATAAAAACTTGAAGAAAAAAGTAAAAGTGAATGCCCCCCCCCAAAAAGTAAAAGTGAATGGCAAAAAATGTTTCAGAGACCCATGAGACTTAATATAACACTAGATTAGATCTGCAAGGAGGTAAGGGAAGAGGGGAAGGACAAGGAGGGTGAACAGAGAAACTTTGGAGATTATCCATAGTTAAGACAAAGAAAAGGAACTAGCAAATAGACTGAGTAAGGATCTCAGAAAATAAGAAGGTGCACTTTTGTATGAAGTAGAGTTTCAAGAAGTATGTGAGCTATAGTTTGAATGATGTCTAAGCTATACATGCATCCACTAAGTTCTTTTCTAATTCAATAAGTATTTATTGAAAGCCAAATATGTATTAGGTACTAGGAGCATGAGCACAAATAAATTAATCACATCTTCTATCAAGAAGCTATGGTCTAGACATTCCTATTAAATTAAGAATGTAATCAACTCTAATACTAGATAAGAAGGTAAATGTAACAAAACAGTGACATTAGTACACTGTTTTGTACACTGATTATGTACATTAGTACATAATCAAGGAGCTCTGAGATTATTTAAAGGGAGAATATGATAAATAATATGAACTATTTTGAAAAAGTGTTTGATATAGGAATAAGTGGAATTTTCACTTAACCAATTATGGATGGCTTAGTTCATTAAATGTTGCTTCATAATTTTACTTTTCTCTAATGATAAGCTTTCTAAAATACTGTTAATTGACTAACTTATAAAATTATCAATGGATTTAATAAAAATGCACTATTGGACAAACTTAAATATTATTATATTGTAAAATTTTTTGAGTTTATATAAAATACATTTGAATTTTTTGGTAAATGTGTCATAAAGAAGAGAAAGGTAGTGAAAAAAGTCTAATAAACTAATAGTGCAGATTAAGGAAAAAAATAGCTGGATTTTTTGATCTTTTGTTGCATTTTCTAGATGATTCCCAAACAGATTCTTTTTCTTCATTGTTAGAAACTCCACATGCCTTAAAATATATTGCTCTTTCTCAAAGATCTTTTCAGAGAACAAACCAATAAACAACTGAAGAGAAATGATTTCAGAAAAAGAAAATGTACTAGTACCAAAAATTTCACTATTACTGTTGCTTGGGCTGCTAAACTCCTTCATTTGTCAGTGTTGTTTTTCATATAAGAGAAAGAATAAAAATAAAGCAAATAAAATCCAAATCTGCCTGGAGGTATTTGAAAATATATCTCCATATCTGTGAGTTTAAATTACTTTGTTCTCCTGGCCTCATCATTTTAATTAATTTATTTATCTTAAAGCTTTTATTTTGATCTCAGTTAGTTATATATAGTGTAATATTAGTTTGGGATGTACAATTTAGTGACATTTTAATTTATTTTTTAACAAAAATAGTTTTAGAAATGATATTTAATTTTTTTAATTATATAGAATCAGGCAAGTAGGCAATTATATTGTCACTTTTTTAAGTGACAATATAATATTGTCTTAAGAAAAGTGACAATATAATATATATTTCCAATATTATTCTATAAGTCAAAGCATTAAAAAATAACAAATTGGAAGGGGAGATGAACCATGAAAGATTATGGACTCTGCAAAACAACTTGAGGGTTTTGAAGGGGCGAGGGGTGGGAGGTTGGGGAGCCAGGTGGTGGGTATTATGAAGGGCATGTATTGCATGGAGCACTGGGTGTGGTGCATAAACAATGAATTCTGTTAGGTTGAAAATAAGTTAAAAAAAAAAAACACTTTGAGGGTAACATGCTAATTTTGAGAATCAAATTTTAAAAAATTACTTGCACTAACATGGCTCTTCACCTTAAATTTTACCAGTGATCAAGATCCTATGTCATTATAAAGGGAGGTGAGAACACAAGGAAACTTTGAAGTGATATGCTTAGAGCTTTGATTTAAAGTTTGATGAGATTCAGCAATTAGCCGGTCAGCCTGTTGGTCTGGAAGCACATTGCTTATAAAATTAACAAAAGAAGAATGTCTAATATTCTTAAAATGAGGAAAATGGGATTCTTTCAAACTTGTGTTTTATTTTCCATATCCGCTAAATGGTTTTGAACTCAGATCTATATACATAATTTTGTAGTTCTTTGTTCTACAATGCATCCATTTGTTATATTAAGGAAAAAGTAATGCTTATAGCATGAGTCTGAATTTCGAAGATGATGGAAATTCTATAAAGACCAAGGTAAAGATATTTTAATGGAAATTCTCTTTCTACAATAAAATTTTACTAATTACAGACAATGAGTTGATAAATTCCCTTTCCCACTGACTTTTCTTATGCCCTTCAGTTAATGTGATAAGGAAAAAAATTAACACAATAATTTCCTGGAACCTGTACTTCTGGACTCTCATACATAGCCCATGGACAGCCTGAGGAAAGATTCTAACCTCAAAAGGAATTATGCCATTCCCAAGACAATATTTAACTTTCCATTGTCTTAATCATAAAGGAATTAATGTCTATAATTACTTGAAGTGTATCTCTTTAGTGTCCTGCCCATGTACATATCCAATGATGACTAAGACAATGAAAGCAAGGGCCATACATCTAAGCTAGGGTTTCTCAACAGAAGCACTAATGATATTTTGGGCTGGATTTTTCTTTGTTGTGGGTATGTTACATATGTAGCACTGTTACAAATGTAGCAGACTTTTAGCCTCTAACTGCTATAGATTTCAGGATCCCCTGTCCTTTAATTTTGATGACCAAAATGTCTCCAGATGCTGCCAAATATCTCCTGTGGCCAAAAATCATCTTGTTTTTTTAAATTTAATTTTATTTTTTCAGTATTCCAAGACTCATTGTTTATGCACCACACCCAGGGCTCCATGCAATACGTGCCCTCCTTAAAACCCACCACCAGACTCACCCATCCCTAACCTCCATCCCCTCCAAAAACTTCTGTTTGTTTCTCAGTGTCCACAGTGGCTCATGATTCATCTCCTCCGATTTCCCCCAATTCACTTTTTCTTTCCTTCTCCTAATGTCCTCCATATTATTCCTCATGCTCCACAAGTAAGGGAAACTATATGGTAATTGACTTCCTCTGCTTGACTTATTTCACTCAGCATAATCTCCTCCAGTCCTGTCCATGTTGATACAAAATTGGGTATTCATCCTTTCTGATGACTGTGTAATATTCCATTACATATATGGACATATCTTCCTTTTCCATTCATCTGTTGAAGGGCATCTTGGCTCTTTCCATAGTTTGGTGACTGTGGCCATTGCTGCTATGAACATTGGGGTATATATGGCCCTTCTTTTCACTACATCTATATCTTTGGGGTAAATACCCAGTAATGAAATTGCAGGATCATAGGGTAGCTCTATTTTTAATTTTTTGAGGAATCTCCACATTGTTTTCCAAAGTGGCTGCACCAACTTGCATTCCCACCAACAGTGTTGTAAGTGGGTTCCTTTTTCTCCACATCCTCTCCAGCACTTGTCATTTCCTGTCCTGTTAATTTTGTCCATTCTAACTGGTGTAAGGAGGTATCTCAATGTGGTTTTGATTTGAATTTCCCTGATGGCTAGTGATGATGAACATTTTTTCATGTGTCTGTTAGCCATTTGTATGTCTTCATTAGAGAAGTGTCTGTTCATGTCTTCTGCCCATTTTTAAGATATGATGATTTGTTTTTTGGATGTTGAGTTTGAGAAGTTCTTTATAGATCTTGGATATCAGCCCCTTGTCTGTACTGTCATTTGTGAATATCTTCTCCCATTCCGTGGGTTGCCTCTTTGTTTTGTTGACTGGTTTCTTTGCTGTGAAGAAGCTTTTGATCTTGATGAAGTCCCAAAAGTTCATTTTTGTTTTTGTTTCCTTTGCCTTTGGAGACATGTCTTGAAAGAAGTTGCTGTGGCCAATGTCCAAGAGGTTACTGCCTGTGTTCTCCTCTATGATTTTGATAGATTCCTGTCTCACATTGAGGTCTTTCATCCATTTTGAGTTTCTCTCTATGTATGATGTAAGAGAATGGTCAAGTTTCATTCTTCTATACATAGCTGTCCAGTTTTCCCAGCACCATTTATTGAAGAGACTGCCTTTTTTCCACTGGATATTTTTTCCTGCTTTGCTGAAGATTATTTGACCATAGAGTTGAGGGTCCTATCTGGGCTCTCTACTCTGTTGCATTGGTCTATGTGTCTGTTCTTGTTCCAGTACCATGCTGTCTTGGTGATCACAGATTTGTAATAAAACTTGAAATCAGGCAACGTGATTTTTTTTTTTCTTTTTCAACATTTCCTTAGCAGTTCAGGGTCTTTTCTGGTTCCATACAAATTTTAGGAAAAACCATCCCATGTTGAGAAACCCTGACTGAGCTAATGTCTCTTTAAGTCAAAATAGCAGGTGCTGAGGAAAGTACCATTCTCAAAGAGAACATGCATATTTAAATTTCTTATGGTAACCATTCTAAGGGTCCTTATCTATTGATCTGGAACTCAGTCTCTCCATTTTTGTAATGGAAACATATTTCTACATTAGTCATGTGATTTGCATACCATGAGGCAGATAAAAGTTGAGAGATTGGCCTCCATTTGCCTAAAATATTCTATAATCAAACTAGAATTAGAACAATCTCATCAACTCCAATTCAAGAAGTTTTTTACTAGGTGAAACTTACAGTAACCTATAAATTCTGTTTCATTTCAAAATGTCAACTCAGAGCAAACAGGTTGCAATCACTCTTTTCACATCTAAAACACACACAACACCTACACACACATGGGTTGGGGGAAGGGTATTTGCCTAAATTTATCCTTTATTTTGCTTTAAAATATATGTTATTTTATGCCACTTGGAAAAAAGAATAACAAAGTGATTCCATAAGTTAAAGTTCTTTCAGTTTTAAGTGGTTTTCCCTTTACTTCTAATCAGTTTATAAACCCTTTTTCACAGATTGCACTTGTAGAAAACTATAAGTTAATGAAAAGTCACAATCTAATTCAAATGAGATGAAGATTTCAAAGTGAGATTTTTAGTTTTCCAAATGCCCTTAGGGGAAATGTTTTAGTATACTACTGATAAAATAATACAAATATAATCGTCATCATAATGAAAGCAGTGATGACTGCACATTTTTTCAGTCACATTCCTTTAAATTCTTTGAACTTATTTACTGAATCTGCACAAGAATCTAAAGAAAGAAATTTCCCCATTTCACAAATAAGAAAACTGGGGTGTAGGTGAATGGGCCAGTAGGGAAGTTAAGTAATTTCCTTGGAATTGTATGGTTATGAAGTAGGGGAGCCAGAGTTTGATCAATGTCTCAAAGAACCCCCACTAAAAACCTTTTTAGCTAATTCATTTGCTCTCACTCATTCATAAACCATTTTTTTTTAAGTATTTGAAGATATAACTTGACTTGTTGCTAGGCTAGTTTTAAAGTGAAGTTTTTATTTTTGAAAACTTAGAAACATGAGGAAAGATGTTTGAGTGAAGGACTCTTCTATTGTATATTGAACAGTTAAATGTTTCTTTGATACCTGTAATAGATGTGTAGTGTCACAAAGCCCATTCCCTGATGTCTAAATATGCACTTTCAATACTCTCCTTTTGATAGATTCTTATCCTATATAACCTAGATTTTATTTATGCTATATATACATACATATCATTATATCGATCTATCTATATGTCTATCTATCTAGATATATCTTTTACTTATGGTAATCCAACAGTAACAAAGCTATCTTAAACCTTCAGGGTCAAAACACAATTCAGAACACATAATCCAAGATACCTAAGAAACATTACATTTTACCCCAGGTACCTATGAGAATAGATGAGAATAAGGATGTATTCTTATACACTTAACAGCAAAACATGCCTTTGAGAATAAATGACCTACATACAATTCTTTGCAACAGAAAAAGAAGTGAAAGCAAATAGATATTTTGATATTATGTTCTAAGATCTGAATAAAATATATTTATCATATTTAAATGAGATAAACATTTTAGTATCCTAAAATTTTGATTATCAAAATATTATTACTGTGATTTACCTAGAAACATTGCACTTCAAATTTGTATGGATCATAGTCTTTCTGCTAATCAATAATGTGTTGATTATTATACCGGTGTTACAGTGTTACAAACAGAAACGTGGTCTTACTTGTGACACTGTCTCTAATAGTGTTAACAGTACTATTATGTGTAAAAGCATGATTGTTATAGAGCACATATTTACTCACTTTTTATTGTGATCTTAAATTCTAAAATCTAATTCTTTGTCCAAAGTAATAAAGTTACTTTTACAAATGTGTAATTCCTAAGGAAAGATGTGCCCTTCAAGGAACACATTTTAAACATCCATGTTAATGATTAGAAGCATGCATGCATATTGAATTCATATGGCTTTAAACGGCAACGAAAACATACCACCAACAAAACAGATTCCTTACAATGCTAATTTATACTATCTGAATTCACATGGGGAAATTAACACAATATATTCTTCTGTTTCTAAATAGAAATTTAAGTAATTAAGTAATGGCTCACAGCGTAGGACACTCGTATTCTGGAAATATTTTGGAGAAAGCCTTTGACATGCTAGAGTAAGATATATAAACTGTATTGCTGCTCAGGAATATTTAGAATATTTCAGATACTAGAAATGACATAGCCTTTGTGTATGGTATGCCTTTAGTACAATTTAGACCACCATTTGTCCTCAAGTAGGTCTATTTAAAGTATAATTGACTGCCCTAGCAATTATTGTGAATAGCAGCTGTCTGCTGGTAAAAAGGCATATATATAATGAGGGAGAAAGGATCAAATACATGCAATAGAAAAGAAAAGCATAAAGAAAATATCTATATGAGGCATTTTAGGCCAGATTTTATACTTGAAAGGAAGAAGGCCTATTAGCCATTTTCAATTAGGGACTATAAAAAAAAATGAATGAAAGTACTCATCTATTTATGAAAAGCAGCTGGGACTCCCCAAACCCAAAACTAGCAAAAGTTTATTTGTTCTCAAACTGTTACAGCTTACAGCGTTTCATTTATTTTCAGGAGCTATGTTAGGTTTTGTGAGAACTTTCTTGTATCATGTACCTTTGGCAACACACAAAACACCTTGCTTTGTTTTTCTCCTAAATAGCTACATAATTAGATGGATTATTTCATGTGTCTGTGCCTATGTTTGCTGAAGAGAACAAGCCAGATAAATTAGCACTTAGCAGAACTCACAATAGCACATAATATGCCCTTGTGTTTCATATAAAGCTTTATTTGTCATTCACGGCTGGTTGGCAAAACTGACTTTGCTTTTGAAAATGACAGGTGGTACTCTGGTGAGCTCTGTATGGAAAAAGAAACAACCTTCACCAAGACAGTTTCTGTCAATAGCGTCCATGATTTAGTATTCAATCTGGGCTTGTGTTTCTTCTAAAGTTCTGTTTCATTTGCATCTCTTAGGTCTGGCATCACCAAAGCTCTTTAATAATTGGGATTCTATACCACAAGTCTAGAAAGGCAGGCTTCCTCTCATCTCTGCAGGCCTGATTAAAAGACAGGTGAAGTTCAGTATATTTCAATAAGCCTCAACATTCCATGTCAGGAATCAATAGCCCTCCTTCTTTTTTTAGGGGTTATTAAATTGCAGCTGTAACATTAGCCTTCTTTATCTAATTGATTGTCTTTTCACAGGGCTAAGAAAATCAATAGCAGTCAATGGGACTGCCCTGTTTTTACCTAATAGATGTTTTCTCCTAATTGGCTGCCTGGGTGGCTTCACCGAGCTCAGTATGTTTTCAGAAGTCCACAGTATGTTGCAACCCTTGTAAACTATTTTACCCTGTACAACAGTTATTGATTTTATAATGAAATCTAGAAAAATCAATAGCAATCAGGAATATAGATCAGGATTCCTAGGTACGTTGCGACAAAGGGCAAACTCACTTTGCTACCACTTCAAACTGTGATCCAATTAAATGTGTCCTTAAAACATTACATTTTCCAAAGACTTTGATCAAAGTCACTTGATTTGTTGCCCAAGACCTGGCTTAAAATCCAAGAACTGAAATATGTAAATAAAAAAAGTCATTAAAAAGTAACGACATTTTTAATTGACTATTTCCTGTAGATCAAAATTATTAAGGGTAAATGATGAATTTGCTGGGGAAAAATGCAACCTATCAAAAGTCATTATGTACAATATATAGTCAATTATACTCAATTCTGGAGAATTAATAATAAAATGTATAATTTTAAGTGCAAAAATATATTTGGTTGGCTTGCCTAATTCTTTACATTTATCTCATCCTAGTAAGTAAATTGCCCCAATATGGGAAAAGCACAAGAATCTTCCAGCTGGTCTTGCATTACTGAATCTGTGTTCAAACTCGATCTCTGAATGGTATTAGATTTTTACCTCTGAATCTGTGTTGAATACTTACCTGCATAAATAACACAATGTTATAAAACAGTTTGGGCTATGACCAGGCTAAGAAGTTCTCAGGAACAACTGTGTCCTCTTTTTCAAAAGTCACAATTTAAAAGACATGGGTATTAAATATGGCTTTTTAAAATTTTTAATTTATTTCCTGAGAGGAAAGAAATGGTCTTTATTTCTGAAGGCCAAGAAGAATAAGAATCTCCATATATATATATATGTGTATATATATATATATATATATACACATATATATATATATGTGTGTGTATATATATATATTCCTTGCTATTCACAAGAATCTCCATATATATATTTGTATATTCCCCTCCACCACATTTGCTTTGTTAGTGGTGACTTCTGTTGTTTATTGCACATTATTATAGAGTTCAATTTTGGAATCTTGTCTTTTTCTTGATATCTTGAATCTAGACTGACAATGTCTCCTCAGATATATTCTGAATGCCCATTTTTATTTCAGTTCTGGATGAGATTTGCATGTCTGTATTCTTTCTTTTTTTTTTTTTTAAAGACTTTTATTTATTTGACACAGAGAGAGATCACAAGTAGGCAGAGAGGTAGGCAGAGGGGGGGGGGGAAGCAGATTCCCTGCTGAGCAGAGAGCCCGATGCAGGGGCTTGATCCTGTGATTGAGATCATGAACTGGGCCGAAGACAGAGGCTTAACTCACTGAGCCACCCAGGCGCCCCTGCATGTCTGTATTCTTAAGTTACACTTGTTTTGATTCCGATCTAACAATGCAACAAAGAGCAAAAAGTCAGAAATCTCCACCAAGGGCTTGCAATTTTATAAACGATGCTCCTTTTCCCCTTGTTATGACAACGAACTGGACATTGTCGTTTCTCCAACTAGAATCATAGGCTCGAAAGCAGTTTGCTAACACTTTCCAGATTAGCATGCTTGTAGCTTACTCTTTATCATTCTTCACTGAATTG
Organism: Mustela erminea; assembly: GCF_009829155.1. Classification (NCBI taxonomy): domain Eukaryota; kingdom Metazoa; phylum Chordata; class Mammalia; order Carnivora; family Mustelidae; genus Mustela; species Mustela erminea. The sequence goes on from NC_045616.1 coordinate 126,864,848, forward strand.
ACATGCCCTGCTGAAGTGTCGTGCCATTTAATATGCCTAAGCATGATGGGGATGACAGTTCCATAGTCAATGACAGTCAGCCCATGTCTGCGGAGCTGTCCTCAGCTCTGAAATCACACATCTGATGTATATGTTGATTTGACCTCAGCTCCGCCAGTTCTTCCCCTATTATCTGGCAAATGAATAAATAAATAAATCACATCATAAACCTAACAGCATTTACAAGAATTGGACTTTCACTCATATGGCACTATTCTTAAGGAATCCAGAAGTCAAGGAAAGACCCTGGAAAGATTCTTTTATTTCACCAAGCTTTGCAGAATGGGGTAGGGACTGAGGGTGGGAAAGAGCATTGAAGATAATGATACCTTTCTCATGCCTACCAGAGACAAATGTCAGAGAAAGGTACTAAAGTGTCAACCAGACATTGTCAATAATGTCCATGTGCCTCAGTACACAATGCTGGTTTGTCTAGCTTAAAGAATAAATCAGCATCCTTTCTTGCTTTTAAAGCATAGACTAAATAATGGTGAAATAAACAAAGTTCATTTTTGTTCCCTCTCTCCTCCCCTCTGGTGGCCTTCTCTCCATGCTCAGACACTCAACACTATGCAGCTCTTCTGCTCCCCTGCCTCCTATTTATAGATCCTCAGAACAGAGCACAGTAAACTGATTCATACTGAGTAGGAAGGACTGATAAAGTGAGCTATATCATCACTCCTAAGCACAGCAACTTTTCATATGGGTCAGAATGTAATCAAGAGTGTGAATCTCTAGTATTGAAACTTTAGATCACAGTTATGGGGCTTGACATTTTTTGAGACTCATTTTACACCAAGTATTAAGTTCTCACAGCATATTTGAGAAGTAAGAACATGGCACGTCTATATTCAGAAGTTTACAGTCATAATATAAAACGCATAAGAATACAGAAAACAAAAACATGTAAAATCTTTCAGTTATGTATTGCCAAGGATGTCATCTTATTGATGTAGGTATCTTAGCCATTTACAAGGGTGCGAAGGGCTTTTTGCCTAGAAAAATTTCTAATTGGATTATTGTGTAAGCTAGGGCCTTCCTTACATGTCATCAAATGCATTAAAATTTATGAGCCAATTAACTAACTTTAATTACCCCAATATTCATCCTTATTTTGATAAATGATCAAAAATGTGAATTCCTGAAGCAAGAAAATTTTACATGACCAAAGTATCAATAATATTCATCAGAAGTTTTTGACTTCATCTTTGTTTCTTTGATTTTTTTCATGAGATAGTATTCAATGGTTATTTCCCTTTTCTTCCCAAATACATCTTAGCCTTTTTTAAACAAAAACAATGCTATTTTTAAGCCTAAGTCTAAATGGATTCAATATGTATATATTGTATATGTGTGTATAATGCACCTATATGCATATATACTTGATATCCAAATGTATGTGCATGCATATACATCTGCTCACACAATAGTTGCTGTGACTATTGAAGCAAAACAAATTTCAATGAGAAGTCTGTGCTTTCTACATTTGTACTGAAGAACTCATTAAAAAAATGACCTTATCAAGTTATAAAATAATATTCACAAGGGCGCCGGGTGGCTCAGTGGGTTAAGGCTTCTGCCTTCGGCTTGGGTCATGATTTCAGGGTCCTGGGATCGAGCCCTGCAATCAGGCTCTCTGCTCAGAAGGGAGCCTCCTTCCTCCTCTCTCCCCGCCTGCCTCTCTGACTGCTTGTGGTCTCTGTCTGTCAAATAAATAACTAAAATCTTAAAAATAATAATAATATTCACAGAGCAGCTGCTGCTTCTCCGTCTCCCCCTTCTCATCCTTCATTGACATCACCACTGTCATAATTATTGTTATAAATACAATGCAATTACAGTTCTAATGATAAGGATGGTGATTTTATGTTTTTTTTTTTTTCATTTGTAGTTATCTTTTTATACACTTTGCTCACATCTCAACTTAACTCAAGAGTTCTCTTCAGATCCTGAAACATAAAATACTTCTGTCAGAGACTAGGGACAAATGAAGGGAAACACTTATCCTTTTTCTTTCTTCTCTGAGTGACCTTTTCAGGATTGGGAACAAGTGTACTCCATCTGGGTCCCCAAAAATCTAAACACATTTTTGGTTCTTTTCTTTTTAACTTTCCTACATGCAGAAATGGACCATGACCATTGCACTTAAACTTTGATGGCATTTCATTTTTAAGTTAGAGAAAAGGAATGCAGTTTTAAACAAAGCAGTTTTACCCAGAAGTTGAATTTACAATCTTACATTTAAATTCTTGCATGACAGATAGGAAATAATAACGTCATTTTATTTGTATTTCTAAAATGGGATATATATTCTGCATTTATCAGAAGCTTATGATTTGGCAATTATCATGCCAATATTTATCCATGCCTGCTTGATCACAGTCTAGGAGAGGAGCAGTTCCCAGAGTAACCTGCAGAAGTAAGGTCATAGGAGATGGCCAGCAAAGAACAGGTACACAGCCAGGAGATGAATGAAATATTTTAAATGAAAGACCTCTTGCTTCCTCCAACGAGGTTAAGTTAAAAGCAGTGTATCCCACTGTCTTCTCCCTTCCCTTCATATACTGTGCTAGATGAAAGCCATAACTAATATGAAGAATATAATCACTAGAAAATCATGTTCATTATACTGAGAACTGAGAACTCTTCAAGAATGGACCAGAACAAGGGATTTGTGTGTGATCTTTGCCAAAAAAGCTAGATGATTTAGGAACTGAGACAAAATGATGACAGTGTAGTGGCTCGGTTCTCACCTCTGCAGGCTGGATTGTCACAGGTTATTGAAAAGCCTGTTGGCAATAACACAGTCTGTCTTGAGTTGGAAATAGTTACTGAATACAGGTCTCTCTTTGACAGCATAATGAGCCATAATTGTTACAACACTTGGACTTCACACGAAAATTAGAGTAACCTTATGCAGTATCAAACCCGAAGTGGGTGTTCATGATTTTTAAATATTACTTAGATTTTTGCATCCAAAAGAATTATAGATCATCTATCTAGCTGGTTTACCTAATGCGAGCATGTTTGATCATAGCCTTTACCATGAAAATAGGTAGCATGATAAAAATCATAAAAATAATTTCATCCAACACATTTATTTATGTTCTGTTTATGTCACAAAAGGAACATGATTTCAAAAGAAATTAATAGGTCCACTGGGATACCAGCTGTGACAAAAGACACTCTTTGACACTGTGGTGATGCTGTGTACGTGTTGAAAATTGAACGAACGCCTCTTGGAAACTTGACATTGAGAGATGTAATAGAATGAAGATTATAAAGACTTCCCACATTCTATGAAGAATCATTTACTTTTTTAGAGGTTTATTTCTATGTACGCTAAAAGGTTAGTCTGACACATAAAGACAGAATTTCTTGTAAAATAAGGTGTGAAAGTGAATGTTCTATAGAAATGAAGAAACGTCAACTCTGCATCCAACTGAGAAAGTGATTGCTATGTAGCCTTAAATCCTTACTAGGTCTATTCTTCCTCATTCTTCTGGGGATTAGGATAAACGGGAGAGGTGGAGATTGCAGGAAAAGGGAGGGGTCAGAGCAGGATGGTATGATACTAGGATAAAATGAAATTTCCTATATGTTATTTCTCGACGGCAATCCTTCTGCCTTAACTCAATAACTGATATTTTCCAGTATGTTCTATATACTTTATTATTGTGTTAACATAATTATACTGTTTAATATGTGTGGTGTTTTGGTGAAAGAGTTCACTCTAGTTGATGTACTCATTCATTTATATATGTTTACAGCATGCCTAAGTTTCTGGTATTCTTCTGGTCTTGGGTAAATAAGACAAAATCCCTGTCCTCATGAATCTTATATTGTAGAAATTATGGAAAAAAAGATGATCTCTATTAATCTAAACTCACCGCTTAATGATTATGAGCAATTCAGTACATCAATTAGCAGTCCTTCGCCTTAACCACTCGGCCACCTCGTCCCTCAATACATCAATTAATCTCAATTAATTAATCAGTTAATCTCAATTAATCTCAGTTTTAATTAATTAATTTAATTAATCTCAGTTTTAATCTCAGTTTTAGACTCTATGATATGAGAGCTCTTTTATACTCAATTTCAACATACATTATTTAAATAAATACCTATTAATATATGCTAATATAATCGTATACTCTGATATAATTCCATGTCTTAATATAGTTCTCAGTCTGAGGGCCAATAGTCACAAGCCATCTACCCTGCCTTAAATTCAGATGACTTTTCTTAATGTCATTATATTCATATGGTAACCGTATTTGCAAATCCCAAATTATTTTTAATTGTTCTCCATCTTCATCATTCAGAAATTAACTGGTCATCGAGAACTGCTATTTATTTCTGTGAATTTACTTTTACCTTCTCTTACTTGTCTAGTTTTGTAGTAAACATCCCTTTCAGACTAATAAATTACTTCAGTAAGCTTCAAGCAAAACCTGAATTAGTGTCTTCAGAAATTTCGAATGATTTTCCAAGCATATCTTCCTTCATACTGCAATGCAAAGTATGCCAAGTAACTGAAGTTTACTTCATTCTATACTTAGCTAAATTTTTAAAATATATTATTTTAAAAGATATTATTAAGTTCTGACAATGTATCAATAAGTGATTGTTCTCTGATAATAACTCCCCTATAGATTTAATGCAGAAAAATTTTTTAAAGTCCCCTAAAAAGGTGGCAAAGTAAAAAATTATCCACAAGACCACTATAAATTATAACCTGTTATTTTTTTATAAATGAATTCTCAGTTTATTTTTCACTTACAAACACAGGGATTGTGATATGCAGGCTATAAAAAAAAATCTAAGGTGTCATTTACTCAAAATGAAATGCACCCATTTTAAGAAAAGCAGCTTAAGAATTCTGTACCAGTTACCATGTTTGTGTGGGGGAGGAGGGTTCCACACACCACCAGACAATGCTCTGTGACACCTGTGGGGTGTCCTACAATTTAAGTCTTTCCTGAGATAGTGTCAGAGCCCACAGAATAAGGACTCCACTCTACAAAACTGCCCCCAACATGATCTTCAGATGCTGGTCACAAGTCCAGATCCTCACCTGTGCTTCTGGCTAACTAGCTAAAGATCAGAGGCTCCAACGACCCATTTCTTGTGTCCTTAATTTGTCAAAGCCAGTGACCAAACTCAGAGAAACATCTTATTTAGTAGATGACCAGTTAATCAGGAAAGGATGTTAACTCGGGAACAGCCAGATGGAAGAGATGTGCAGAGCGAGGGAGGAGAAAGGGCTCAGAGCCCCAGAGATCTTGCCAGGATTTGATGTTAGACTTTGTTAGAGAAGGAGTAGAATAGGCCTTGGTTTAGGCCATGGTCCTTACTGTTACTTCATAGCCTTTGTGGTTTCTAAGCTGGATATTCTGATTTGTCAGCGTGAAATATGCTAACAAGGTCTCAGTCCACTTGTGCCTGACCTACCCTCTCCTAGCGCTCTTTGATCTGTCTCACCTCTGTGATGTTCTGTTCTCAAGCCCATAAAGGCCGCTTTCTGTTCAGCCTCATGCAGTTTTGTCCTGCTCTTGGCCTCAGACTCAACAGAGAGAGAAGCCTCACACAACTTCCTGGTAACTCTCTGCACAGATCTCCACCATCTAGCTGCCTGTCCAAGGCTTTAGCCACCCTTAAATTGGTTGGGCTCTCCTCGGACCCCAGTTTTTTGTGCCATGGTCAAGAAATTGTAACCTGGGATGGGCCTGGGGAAGCATAATATCAAATCAGAAGTTTCTCTTTATTTGGGCATCTTGGTGTTGCTCCTCTGTTGTCTGAAAATAGATATTTCATATATTTTTCCTCACATAGTTTTCAGTGGGAGAGCTAGTCCAACAGTAGCTACAGTCATAGCTACAAACGAAAGTTCATGTTTAGTGTTTGAATATGTGTTTCACTTGTCAACAAATGATAAACATTTTATTCATGCCGACATGGTATTTAAAGATTTACATAATATTAATTACAAAAGTGAATTAATTTATATAACATGTCCTGTGTTTGGACATTTAGGTTAAATCTTTACATTTAGTGTTTTCTATGTGCCATAGACTGGTCCAAATGTTTTACAGAAACAAAGTCACTTAACCCTAACAAGAAAAGGTATAAAGTGAGGGCACAACACTTAATTGTTCAGATGAAGAAACAAATGCATGGAGAATTAAGACAATGTACTGAAAATCATCAAAGTAGTAAATATTTAAATAGTAAATATTAAGCCCAACTATATATTTAATTATTTTTTATTTTATTTAAATATATATATATTTTTTAATTTAATTTAATGTGTTTTTTTTTAAGATTTTATTTATTTATTTGACAGACAGAGATCACAAGCAGGCAGAGAGGCAGGCAGAGAGAGAGGAGGAAGCAGGCTCCCCGCTGAGCAGAGAGCCCAATGCAGGGCTCGATCCCAGGACCCTGGGACCATGACCTGAGCCAAAGGCAAAGGCTTTAAACCACGGAGCCACCCAGGCGCCCCTTATTTAAATATATTTAAGCCAAACTATAATATACAGTTTAACTCTTACATATTTAATCAAAATAAAAAATACCTTTTTTTTAAAGTATTTATGTGAATTCCAGTTAGTTACCATACAGTGGAAGACTAATGTCAGGGGTACAATATAGTGATTCAGCACTTCCATATACCACCGGGTGTTCATCACAAGTGTCCCCCTTCATCCCCAACACTTACTTTGCCCATCTCCCCACGTCCCTCCCATCGGGTAGATTGTTCTTATAATTAAGTTGGTCTTTTTTTTTTTTTTTTTTTTTTTTTTTTTTAAAGATTTTATTTATTTTATTTGACAGACAGAGATTACAAGTAGGCAGAGAGACAGGCAGAGAGAGAGGAAGGGAAGCAGGCTCCCTGCTGAGCAGAGAGCCCGATGCGGGGCTTGATCCCAGGACCCTGGGATCATGACCTGAGCCGAAGGCAGAGGCTTTAACCCACTGAGCCACCCAGGTGCCCCTTAAGTTGGTCTCTTGGTTTGTCCTTCTTTTACTGTTTTCCCTTTGCTCATTTGTTTTGCTTCCTAAATTCCACATATGAGTGAAATCCTATGATATGTGTCTTTCTCTGACTTATTTTCCTCAGCATTATACTCTCTAGGTGAATCCAGGTCATTGAGAATGGCAAGATTTCATTCTGTTTGGGGTTGAATAATACTCCATTGTGTATATATATCTTTACTCATCAATCAGTGGATGCTGGGCCTGTTTCCATATCTTCACTATTGTAAATAATGCTGCTATATAAAAGTAGGGGTGCATATACCCCTTTGAATTAGCATTTTTGTATTCTTTAGGTAAATACCCAGTAGTGTGATCACTGGATCATAAGGAGATTAAATTTTAATACATAATATTAAATAATATTTTAATAATAAAAATATTAAGTAATAATATTAAATATTATTTTAAAATAATATTACATAAGTGATTAAAATTTTGTGACTTACTGGTTTATCTCATTTGCTCAATTTTCCCTGGGATGTTCAAATTTTGTTCCTAAGAGCTCTTAATGTATAGAATATTAATCTGTCAATCATTTATTTTATGCTTGTGTGCTACCTCTGTTTTTTTTTAAAAATGCCAATCATGTTTTAGAATTATGTAAATGTTTACCTATATGGTTTTTAGGGTATTTTTGTTTTGCTTGTCTCATTTAATTTTTAACCATTAATTTTTTTTCTTTCAATTGTCAGTTCCTATTAACAAACATTTGGTAAACATGACATTATAGATTAAATCTACAACAATTTTATTCATAAAATATGTAAATATTCGCAGGTATGTTTCTGAGCTTTCCATTTTGTGTTATTGTTCTAGTTGTCTATTTTGCTACTATTTTAGTGTAGAGTAGTATATTTCTTTAATTATTTTAGTTATATGATGCGTCTTAATACCTGAAAGTGAATTTCCCCATTCAGTAATTATTTTCATCAAAATCTTTGTGATTATCTTTGTCTTTTCTACATTCCATATGAACCGAGAGTAAGTTTGTCAAAGGACCTGTGTATATGTATTTTTTTTTTTAAGATTTTTTATTTTATTCATTTGACAGACAGAGATTGCAAGTAGGCAGAGAGGCAGGCAGAGAGAGAGGAGGAAGCAGGCTCCCTGCTGAGCAGAGAGCCCAATGCGGGACTGGATCCCAGGACTCTGGGATCATGACCTGAGCCAAAGGCAGAGGCTTTAACCCAAGGAGCCACCCAGGCGCCCTGTATATATGTATTTTTTTTTTTAAAGATTCCATTTATTTATTTGACAGAGAGAGATCACAAGCAGGCAGAGAGGCAGGCAGAGAGAGAGGAGGAAGCAGGCTCCCTGCTGAGCAGAGAGCCCCACGCGGGACTCGATTCCAGGACCCCGAGACCATGATCTGAGCCGAAGGCAGTGGCCCAACCCACTGAGCCACCCAGGCGCCCCCGTATATATGTATTTTTAAGACTAGACACGCTTTATATCATATTTCATGTATACACTACTTAATAAAGATTTAGAATTTTAACTTCTAAGATGAGAAAACACTTTTTTCATCATATTATTCAATATTTTAAAATTTTATCATATATAGCTACACATTGTTTAGGGTTATTTTCTAAATTTCATATTTTTGATTGCTATAGTGAGTGTGATTTTCTTCATTTTAATTTTCTATAGGCTATCATTGTCATGTTAGAAAACTATTTCACTGTAGATATTAATCTTTTTTATTTTTATTTATTTTTATTCTTTTAAAGATTTTATTTATTTATTTTAGATAGAAAGAGAGAGGAGGGGCAGAGAGGAAAGGAGAGAGACTAACAGATTCCATGCTGAGCACAAGCCTGAACCAGGGATCAGTCCCAGGACCATGAGATCATGACCTGAGCCAAAATCAAGAGTCAGATGCTCAACCAACTAAGCCACTCAGGTGCCGCAAATATTATAACCAGTCACCGTACTTAGAACTCTTAAATTTCTTTTAAATTTTAAGTAGACTGTCTTGAAAGTAACAAAATAGTTACTGTATTGAAATAAGACAAATTAAATTTAGAAATATAATTGTTTAACAGATCCTTTATTTTTCTTATATATATGCAATGTCTAAAATTTTAAGAAAAATATTTAATTACAAAAATAAAATATTTAATTACAGTTGTGGTAAAGGGTATGCTTCCCTAATACTTAATTTTAGCGAATATATTTCTGAAGTTTCAACTATAAAAGTAATATTGGCTATAGTTTCAAGTAAACTATTAATCATATTAAAAATAAAGCCTATTTACTTTTTATCACAAAGATATATGAAATTTAATCACATGTACTTTAGCATCAGTTTGGATGATCTCCTTACATTTTATGGTGTAGTGAATCTTATAAAAACATTGGCTTTACATTGTCAATATAAATTCTAAAGCATAAAAAATCAAAAGTTTTAAACAAAAATAAAATGATTTTATGCTAAATAAAAATGAACACAATATAATGAAACTTTATCAGTTATATTCAACCAAATTATCTTTAAAGAATTTTTTTAATTCTTCATATTTTAATATATTCCTTTACTTTTTAAATGTTTCTTGACTATATTAAATGTTTTGCCTTTATAATGTTTTGCCTTTTCCTAAAAATCAAATCAACAATGCATTTACCAGATCTGTAATATTGTCCTTGATTTGCTTTTTACTTCATAAATCTTTTTCTTCTGCTTTGTTCAGATTTATTTTATTGTTTCCTTTCTAAATATTCAATTCATTTATTTCCATTTATGATTTCTCAACCAAAAAAATTATATTTGTGTCTAACAATATGTATCTACTTCATAGATTTTACTCTTCAAGGTCAATCACAAGAGCACTGGTCTCCCAAAATAGCCCAGCCGCCTAGGTCAAAACTGATCTTATTATCTTAGCAACATATTGATGAGTACAGGACAGGAGACTTTCTAGTATTTTCCATTTTCTACAGAACCAGTACACCACCATGGATGAACATATGCTACATCATTGATTTTATTTGGTCCTCACAAATCAGAAGTTGTTCATTTTGGGAAAAAAAAAAAAAAAGGATATCTTTTGAAGTCAGGTTTACTGTTCTCATCAAGAAAAATTTTGTTAGAATATATTAAAATGGGGAGGCCTGGGTGGCTCAATGTTTTAAGCCACTGCTCAGGTCATGCTCTCAGGGTCCTGGGATTGAGCCTCGCATCGGGCTCTCTGCTCAGTGAGTAGCCTGCTTCCCCCCTTCTCTCTGACTGCCTCCCTGCCTACTTAATCTTTCTGTCAAATAAATAAATAAAATCTTTTAAAAAAATACAATATATTAAAATGGTTTAAAAAGCAAATTGTGCCCTCTAGGTGACAAAAGGCTATTTTATTGATCAAAAAAATTTATAAATGTGTAAGTTAAAACTATAGTAGGTGATGACAGGCCCTCTGTAGCCTCAATGGCACAGTGAGAAATCGAACATGGAAGAATCTAGCAAAGATCTATGAAGTTACCTTACAGGATAGTAGGAATACTCTTGAGGGCTGATATTATAGCTTTCCCAGCCTAATGGTAACAAGGGACAAAGACTCTTTCAGTTCTCTCCTTTCTGATCTGGAGAGTTCTTTACCCCATCCAGCCTACACTGACCACTTTAACTTCAGGCCTTGTGTCAGAAAACCTCAGTTGTTCCCTTGCATTTATGTCTGGTGTACATATTGTATAGGACTTTGTCATAATTTGATAACAAACTGAAGGGGGAATATCTTATTACTTAAGGTTGTCAATCTTGACTATATTCAAAGTAGAGCCAACCCATTATTGTCAACTCTAGATTGGAACATTAGAAATGTGATTTTGAATTATCTTATATTTAAAATGCTTATACATTTGTGACTTACATGCAAAACTATGTAACATGAGTGCTTATTATCCATTTTATTTCTCCTACCAGGAGATGAGAGTCATTAGTACATTTTGAATCATCACACTGTCACTTCATATGATAGGGAAGACATTTAGAAGCCATGTCCTAAGGAGTCTATTGAAGGTTTATTGTTTGGGGTCTATGACAAGTTTTATACATTTTGAGTAATGACATTTTTTAAGGGAAGATTTTTAAATACTTGTGAGCAAACTAACATTTCATCTAAATTTTTTCTACTATCTCCAAATTACATTTTTATCTTCACCAAGTACCTGAACATAAAAGGTTAAGCAGAATATGCAACCTGAGATTGACATACTAATGCCCCTCTTCTCCCAAGATATTCACAACATATTTCCAAACCCCAGGAACCTGTAAATATTACCTTACATGGCAAAAGAGATACTGCTAATTCAATTAAATTAAAGGCCTTGAGACAGGGAGCTTAGCCTGGATTATCTGGCTCAATATAATCAATATAAGTCCTTTAAGGAGGAGAATCTTTCCCAGCTGTGGTCAGAGGAAAATGCGGCTATAGGACAATCAGATGCAGTATTGCTGACTTTGAAGATGGAGGAGGGAGGCCATGAGCCGGGAAATCTGGAGAGCTTCTAGAGGTTTGAAATGGCACAGAAATGGATTTTCCCTTGGAACTTCCAGAAAGGAAGGCAGCCCTATGGACACCTTCATTTTAGCCTAGTCAGACTGACTTTACACTTCTGACCTACAGAGCTATAAAATAATTTTATGTTGGGATGCCTGAGAGGCACAGGCAGTTAAGTGTCGGACCCTTGGTTTTGGCTCAGGTAATGATCTCAGCATCATGGAATCGAGTCCCCAGTCAGACTTTGCACTAAGTGTGGAGTCTGCTTCAGATTCTTTGTCCCTCTCCCTCCCCACTCTGGTGTATACTCTCTCTCTAAAATAAATAAATAAAATCTAAAAATAATAATAATAATAATAATTTTATGTTGTCTAAGCCACTGAATTTATAATAATCTGTTATGTCAGCAATTCACCACTATCAATAGAAGCGTACTAAATTTAACAATTGCTCAATATATATCATTAATATTATCAACATACAATTAAATATTTTAATACCATTATATTAATTTCTTTTGAATGTGGGCTTTTAATCACAAACCTTTATTACACTCTTTTTTTTCCATTTTGTTTTATTTCTTTTCAGTGTTCCAAAATTCATTGTTTATACACCATACCCAGTGCTCCTTGCAATACCTGCCCTCTGTAATACCCACCACCAGGCTCACCCAACTCCCCACCCCCCTTCCCCCCAAAACCCTCAGTTTGTTTCTCAGAGTCCATAGCCTCGCACTCTTAACTGATCCCTACAACATTCAAATAACTGCATGTATGTTCATACACACAGATGTCTATATGTGTATTTGGAGATTTGGCATTTTAATTAGACTTCATTTAACATATAAAGGCGGAGGAACACTTCTAAAAACTGTTCTTAGAATACTTTTACTTTGTAGCCTACTTAATACTGGGCAATATGGAATTTTGTTATATATAGCTACCCAATGTCTTTATATAGATTTTCTTGTTTTTGTAATTTTCCACATTCCCAATGCAGAACCTGGAAAATTTTAATCTTCAGATTCCCTTGAGGCTAGCTAGACTGTTGACACCTTAACTGGGTTCTATTAATCAAGACTTCAGTGCAAATCTTGGTTTTAATGCAAGCAATGTATGATGGGGATCCTTTTTTTGGTAAAGCCATTCACAATGGTGAAGACTTTTGATTATTGAGGAATGGCAGAGTGGTCAAGTTTCTAGCATGTAATCTTGAATGTCATGGATGCTAAGCAGGGAAGGCAATGATGTGCTTTCTAAAGAAAAGCCTCTGTTGTTGACATTGTTCTTGACAATGTTCTTGAGTATCTTCTGTGTCTGGTCTCTAGGCCTTCTGTTCCTACCCTTAAAAAAAGTTTTTTTTTTTTTTTTTCTGCTAAAACTAGCCAAAGTGGATCCTGATGCTTGTAACTAAAGAATCCTGATTGTTTTTTTTTTTTTTTAAATATTTTATTTATTTATTTGACAGAGACAGATCACAAGTAGGCAGAGAGGCAGGCAGAGAGAGAGAGGAGGAAGCAGGCTCCCTGCTGAGCCGAGAGCCTGATGCGGGACTCGATCCCAGGACCCTGAGATCATGACCTGAGCCGAAGGCAGAGGCTTTAACCCACTGCGCCACCCAGGTGCCCCAAGAATCCTGATTGTTTTTAACCATACAATTGTTAAATACCTGCTGCAGGCAAAGGTGGGTCCAGATGCCCAAGCAGCTTCACCTGGGAGAAATTGTTTTCTGCTTGTTTTTAGAAAGTTACTCTTCTAAGCAGAAAAAGTTTAAAGTATCTGTTAATTTTTAATTTTGTATTAAATTGTTACATTTGTTAATTTTATAAAAGATATGTAAAGATAAAAGATATTTAAAGATAAAAGAGATGCCATATAGAACAACACCCAATTTGTATCAGACATGAATCAGGTGAAAAACCAGGGACACTCAAAAGAGTGTTGTTTTGCTTAATGAGTACTATAGTTTCAATTTGGCAAATCATGTCAGTTAACTTGACACCCTGTATAATGCAGTAATTGTAGGGAATTTTGAGTACCTGAGAACTAAGTCCTGAGAATAATGGCTTGAAAGATGCAATGAACATGTTAACACAAACTACTACCTGGCATAGGGACAAGAGAGTCAAGCTAAAAAAAAAAAAAAAAAAAGTGTCTATAAAAATATACCATCCATGCTTTAACCTAAGTGTCCCTTTTGCAGGAAAGCCTTCTCTGACCTCTCCAACGAGAACAGAAATCCCTCTTGCATATTTCTAAATCACTTGGTACCTGTTATTCATACTACTTAAGACTTCCAATTATTTACCTACAGAGGCAAAGACAGCAATTGCCTTGCTTACTCTGGCAACAATTCACCACTATCAATAGATATCCTCAGCATCGACATAGGATGTTATGTAGAGATATACTCATTAAAACATTCTAGTCTGAATAATAGACTGATTGAGTCTGACTGGCTGTCTAACTTGGCTGTATCACCAAGTACGCATACAAACTTGAAAAATTGAATTGATTTTCTGAGCCATTTTCTTGATCTGTAAAATTATGAAGCTTTAAAAAATTGAACATATTCTGAGTTTCATTTACTATTTTTATATATTTATTTATAAATTTTATATATTATATATAAATGTTATATATGTAATTTAACATACACTTGGAAAACCAATGGTGTAAAAATAAGTATTCTGTGGAGCGCCTGGGTGGCTCGGTTGAATGTCTGCCTTCAGTTCAGGTCATGATCCTGGGATCCTGGGATCCTGGGATCCTGAGATCAAGCCCCACATTAGGCTCCCTACTCAGAGGGGTGTCTGCTTCTCCCTCTCTCTCTGTCCCTTCCCCTGACTTGTTCTCACTCTCTCTCAAAAAGTAAATAAATAAATAAATAAATTTTAAAAAGTATACTGAGAACTTAGAAATTTTGGAGACTGGTGTTCTAATTCCTTTTTTCGTAAATACAAAGGTAATGAAAGGTTGTTATAAAAAAATGTAAGAAATGGAAATATTCCATCCCCTCTGCTTAATTCCTAGAGATAAATGCCATTAATAATCATGTCTATTACAACTTTTGAAGACCGTGTCTTCAAATGAAATATTCAGACAAAAATGTTACAATGAAAATTGAGACAATTTTCTTTTCTAGCAATTCTGAATTTTTGAAAAAGCTAAAAGTCATCTAGCTTAAAGACTTATAATTTCCTATGTTTTATAAAAATTTTATGATACATTTTTAGTAAGATCTCTGTCCCCTTCCACCAAACATTTTTACTCATAAATGTGTAGAGTATATAACATTAAACATTTAAAGAAGTGTTTCTAAATTATCCAAATTATTCAAAGCATATGCTAATAAGTTTGTTGTCTTTTGTTTAATTTAATTTAAATTTTAAAAGATCACTCATCAACAATGCTTTTATGATACTTTCATTTAAACTTTCCATTTTGGGGTTTTCGTAGATTTTTTTTGCCTTTTTTTTAAATGTTTATCAATTCTTCTTGTACTTGTCAATGTCAGAGGTCTTACTCATCATGAAAAAAATGAGCTTATGAACAGTAATTGACTATATCAGGCGATGATATAAATACAGAAAGGATTTGTCTCCAATAATAAAATATGTCTTTCAAAATGTCATCATCTTAACCATATACCTTTTGTTTGGCAATTGTTTAGCATTGGTGGTGCTCACAGGTATAATCTGAATGACATTACTAAAAAATTATATAGAGTTTTTTTTCCAATACCTAAAAAAGTAGTCATGTAATGAAAAAAAAAATCAGAAGAATTTCTAGCAAGCAATCCTCCTTCAGTTATCATTAGAAAAACTATAGAATAGATCTATAGCTACTTGATAATTTTGGGAAAACAATTCATGTAGATTATAGAAATTGGTACATAGTAATCACTCAATAAATAATATTAAGCAAATAATATCAATATTATTAATATTTTTATTGATATTCAGAGTGGAGGATTTTATCTCATCACAAACTCCACAATTCTAAACTAATGTCTTAAAAATTTTGCAAAAATGAGTATGTGATCTTCGGTGATTTAGGATCATGCTTCTAATTCATATTAAATTAGGGAAGAAAAGAGAAAAATAAGCTTTCAATATTTCTGTATGTTGATTTGAGACTAAATGGATTATATTTTTCCATTTGTATGACGGTTAAATCTAAGAAGTAATCTAACAGAATTCAAAGTACTTAAACAATGAATTCTGGAACACTGAAAAGAAACACAAAAAATAAAAATTAAAAAAAAAGTACTCAAAGTACAAGTGGCATAAAAATGGGGGGAAAAAAGCAAACCATGTGGCTTCTGATGACAAGTGAATATGTGACTCTAGAAATAGCCATAAGAAATAGGACTCAACAACTTAAAAATTGTAGCTTTTCCATTATGTGTCCATTATGTCCTCTGTGAAACAGAACCCAAGAAGGGATTGGAAGTGCAAGTGATAGCTTGAGGGAATGTTGAGGAAAGGGCACAGGAGATAAAGAAGGGGGGTCAGGAGTAGGTGGGGAAAGGCTTCAGAATGCAGAACCAGTCTTGTCCTCTTGAGGAGAGAAATGGATGAGAGGGAAAATGAGGTAGGAAAAGTCTTGGACCACAGCACAGTTCTGAGAAAGGTTGTACCAGGCAGATGAGGAACTATTAAACAAACTTGATGTTATGAATTTGTGGAATTGATCCTTATTAAGTGGAGCAAAGGGTGCTGGATAGTGAGTCATGGTTCAATTACAGACCACAAAGAGGAGCTGTAAAAGAGAATTTATTACTCACAGGCCCTGGAAGAAGTACTTGGTGTGGCTCAAGGTAGAGTGTAGACAGACAGAAGCAGGACCTGGGGTGCAAGACTTGGTTAGGGTTTATGGGAAGAGTGTTTTTGGAATTAGTCAATTTAAACCAAAAAAGCCAGTTGTGGGTATATGACACAGGGGTCTTAAGGGAGCCATAAAGGGAAAGTGTTAGGAGGTAGGGAAGACTTGATCATAATGGCCACTGGGAAATCTTATCAGGATTTACATCATCTTGTGACTCCATGGCTACAGTCTAGGTAGGACCTGTGCTTGTGCAAGAGGGCTAGTGTTCGTGTAAGGTCCCTGCTGGCCCCTTGACCAAACAAATGAATGCCAAGGCAGCAATACCATGGAGTAGCTTAGCTAAATTCCAGACATTTGCCTATAGCAGCAGTCCCAGATCCAGGGGTGTGGGAGGATAGGCCAGCTACAGTACTTCTAGTCTCACTCTCTGGGTGCATGCGGCAGCAGGTAAGCAGGGCCTCGTTTGACCACTTCGACTCATTAAATGAGGGTGGCTGCTGAAGGCTGTCAAGCCAACTGCACTTCCTGCAGAAAGTTCTTTTGAAGGGGGTTTTGAGTACAAAATCTCATGGTCACCTCACCACAAAAATATCTTTTCAGCAAAATATTGACCAGCATCATTTAAATTAAGGATGCAAACATATTTTTTGTTAATACAGAAATTGTGAATAGTTGATTTAAAATTCTATTTCAGGTATTGTAATAATATGAAACCATGATATAGGCATGCCATAAATGCTACAAAGCACAGTTTAATCTTGGCAGTATCTTCAAACTGATTTCAATTGAAAGACTTTTTATTCTCTCTCAGAGCATCTACTTCTTTCTTCTTTAAGGAATATTCAAAGTTCAATCTTTCTTCAAGTGATCATCAAGGAACTCTTTGTCTGCCTTGAAAACATGCTTTCATAGCTTTTTCCATCATTGACATGACCCCCAACTTTGCATCTCCTCTATTTTCAATCAGCGTCTCTTCTGCAAAAAGAAGATACAAATTAAAGACAGTCAAGATTCCAATAAATTCACGGGCGAAACATTAATGCAATAACTGATAATGTTTTGTTAGAACCAAATCACAGCCTGCAAGGGGAGATTTTCATTCCAGGCTCCTTTCCTTCCAGCCTACTATTTTACAGAACGTCATAGGCTACTTTTCGCCTGTGATTTCTTGCAAAACTTCCATCTTCACATTGTGTTGAGTTGTTTGACCTTCTCTCATGTACAGAGTTCCTCTCAAGACTTCATTGAAGATCTTGTGATGATTTATCAGTACCAACAAATCCCAGTTTGTTTCAAGGTAAAAATATTAACACAAACACTGATATTTATTCTATGGTCATTAACTGAATAATGTAGAAGAAAAACTAATAGAGAAGAAAAAATTATATATTTTAATATTATCATTAAAATTTAATTGATAAAATAACTTTAAATATAGAAATAAAAATCTACATGCATCTGTTGATCTAATCATAAAGGTACAATGACCATACTTCCTTTCCACATATTTTGCCCCTACTCACGCAGCTAAAGCACCACTTTCTATTTGACATTGGGTTTGTTGTCTGTGTTAGATAAGGCAAATTGTACATGGTACCTTCTTTCTCAAGTATTACGGAGACCTATAAATTCAATGTTCCAGTAGCCTAGAAGTCAGAAAACCCTGAGCTTTATCCTGACCCTACAACTAATAATAGCATTATTATTTATATCTGAAATATTTAAAAACTTTAACTATTAAAAGCTAAAGAGATCTTTAAAATTCTATTTCTGCCATCTTGTTTTACAATGATTTACCATTAATAGGTCACACAGTAACTGTTAGCAAAGAAGACAATGTCTCTGTCTCCTTGTCCCTAGCTTCTATGGCTCTTTTATTACACATGTGAACCACATGTGCAATTAAAAAATCAAAAGGAACTAACAAACTTCTCTATGTGACTTAAGATTATTTTAAATCTTTATAAAGACCCTTGTCAAAAATGTGATGTCATTAGAGTTAGGCTGTGCACATTTTGCTAGTACTTCCATTGTGATAACTGCTAAGACCATATATGTCACTTAGGTTAAAAACACACCTTTAAATGCTGTACTTTATTTGGGGTATAACATGTCAATGACTATACCCAAAAGGTCTGACATGCAGAAAATAAATTTTTCTCTTGGTTTTTGGCATCTTTGGTAGATGTGGGAGAAAAGCCAGGTGAATTACTTGAAATCTAGAAGAACATATAAGTGATTGAAAAAATAAATAAATAATGGAGATACCTAAGAATCTTTTTGTTTGGCCTGCCAAATTCCAAATATTTGCTTATATGTAAAACAAATACAACACTAAAGAAGTTACTGTTTAATAGTTAACTGGCTGTTTTTTTGATATCATAAAGAAGCAGATATCTGATAGAACTACACAAAAAATAAAGGATGAAATGTTGTATGCTATCCACAGTTAGCATATTAGACTAATATCCAGAAAATGTTATTATACAGGTCATATTTATTATATAATATGAGGTAAGAATATCCATTTTTTCTCCTCCTTTCTGTTTTTCCTATCACAAGGTCAACTGCAGAAGAACAGCGTGTTGCTAGTGTGCCTGCCAAGTTTTAATTGAAATGTTGTGATAAATTTCACTGCCAGGTCAGATGTTATTTTCTGGTTAAGGAAGGTCAAGCTGGTCTCTTAAAGAACCACTTCTGATTTTTATAGTGTCCAGTGATTTGTTCCTGGAAGTTGATTTACCACAGATCTGACCTCCGTCCTCTCAGTTAACCTCTGCCAACATTTTCAAGTCCCCAGTTCACCTACGGCCACTGGTAGAAAAAAGTATTTTATGAAACTGGGCTTCTCATTTTATTAGTGTGAAAATAGGCCTTCTCTAATCGATAGAACAGGAAGCATTCACTTTATTGCTTTAGACTAGAGACTAAAGGTCATTTAATGCAAAGAGAATGATGCACATAACAAAAAACAGCAGTAAATATTTGTTGCCTCAGCATAAAAATTTGGTCAACATACACAAAAAAGTCTGTTTTCTTGAATGTATACATTAGGTTAACAAAAATATGAGAATTGTTGAAATTTGGAACAATTCTATTTTGTATGATAATCCCTATGAATGGTTCATTTTAAATCAGAGATTTGGTTTGATTTTTGGAAATATCTATCCCAACGCTCTATAGAAGAATTGGAATAACACCAATATTTATAAACAATACAGCTTGCATTCCACAAATTCAGAGTGGTATTTTTTAATTTTAATTCCAGTATAATTAACATATAGTGTTATATTAGTTTCAGATGTACAATATAGTGATTCAGTAATTCTATGCATGATTCTTCATGATGGGTGTACTCTGAATCCCCTTCACCTATTTCGCCCACGTCCAAATAAACTCAGGGTGACTTATTATTATAAATATGGTAAAATTTCTTTCGGAGAGAATGCATTTTGGAGAGTAATAGTAAACTGCATAGCAAGAGAAGCCAAAAAAGTGGCAAGAACTTTTTCATTTCATTGATGAGAATGCTATGGCAGTATCACGAACAATTAAGGAATATACACCATTACCTTTATCTTGCTGACTGTTTCTTAAGTTGACTAAAGGGTGTTGTGCTGACTCAGAATCATCTACCTCGGTATCAAGACCTACAAGATTCCATGGTTTTCTTTCAAATATACGTCTCTCTCTCTCTCTTTTTTTAAATTATTTAGTTAAATTTTACTTAGTGAACACAGTGTAATATTAGGTTTCAGTTGTACAAAATAGTGATTTAACACTTTCATACAACACTCAGCGCTCATCACAAGTGCACTCCTCCGCCCCCATCGCCTATTTAACTCATCCTCTCTCTGGTGACTATCAGTTTGTTCTCTGTAGTTTAGAGTCGGCTTCTTGGTTTACCACTTTCTCTCTCTCTTTTCATTCCCCAGTGCTCATTTGTTTTGTCTCTTAAATTCCACATAAGCATCACTGCACCTTAGTAAGATTTTTAGTCTCTCGTCAATACTTGAATATTCATTTATATTATTTGAACAACTTTATTTTATCATTTTAAGAACACGTATTTAGGTCATTTATATGACAGACAAATGTATACAAAAGCTAATATAATGATAATTTTTTGGTCTACGTTTCCAAGGTCTTATCAATATCGTTTGGCATATGTTTTGTTGAAATGTCATGTATACGCACACACCATAGCAAAACTCTCTATGATGAAAGTTTTAATTAACATGACAAAAATAAAAGGAATCTACATGTAACAGGCCTTTCTTTGAATAGTGGACAAGGGTTCTGATAAGAAATTTAGACATTTTAAACACTCTACATAAAGCTCATGATTGTTCTTGAGCAAATGATTGAGATAATTTCACAGAATATATAATTTAGAATTCAGAGTTTAAAAATTATTATGTTTGAATTTAGTTTTAAATGAGCTAATGTACAGAAAAGTATAAAACACAATATATATGTTATTATTTTTATCTTTTCTTTGTGGATTTTTTTTTAAGATTTTATTTATTTATTTGACAGACAGAGATCACAAGTAGGCAGAGAGGCAGGCAGAGAGAGAGAGGAGGAAGCAGGCTACCCAGTGAGCAGAGAGCCCAATGCAGGGCTCAATCCCAGGACCCTGGGATCATGACCTGAGCTGAAGGCAGAGTCTTTAACCCACTGAGCCACCCAGCCGCCCCTCTTTGTGGATTTTGCTCAGATGCTTACTTAGCTAAATGTCAGGCTTGCTTTTGTTACCATAGAATTGCAGTGTGTGCACTTCAGTGCTATAGTTATGTATGTAAATTATTGACGGTCATAAAAAGCTCAGAAAAGTTTACTATACACAAGTACAGTAGTAAATGGAGTGCTGTGTCAGTTCAATCATTTTATCACAGAAAGCAAATAAGAAATTTGTGTTTATAACAAAAGAGTAAGACATTATAATCAGTGGTCTATGGTCATTCAGAAATGAATGACCTCAGGGGTACCTGAGTGGCTCAGTGGGGTAATCAACTGGGTCCTGGGACTGAGCCCCATGTTGGGCTCTCTCTCTCTTTCTCTCTCTCAGATAAAAAAATAAAATCTTTAAAAAAAGAAAAGAAATGATCAGTCTTAGAGGCCTCAATTATACAAAGTTGCTTTGATTAACTTCTATAAAATTAAAGAAATCGATTCTGTGCATCCACATGAGGGACATACGATTTGCATTAATAAATGTTTTTGTGTTCATCTGGTTATTTAAGCATGATGTGTGAGGAGAGAGACCATGGCAATGGAAAGTATGACCTTGGGTTTGATTTCCTTCAGACCATGGGTGGACGGTAGTCTACGAAAGTAGATTTTAGGAGCTAATTTCATAAGCCTTGTGGTACAAAGAGTATTCCGGGCCAGTTAAAAAAGAGTTGTGAGAATTACAGAGTATCTCTCCCCTCTCTGTCTGCTGGGAATTCACTACAAGAAGGAGAAGCTTTAGCAACTTTGAATGACTGACTCTTGGGCTACTGTAAAAGTAGTGGTAATAGAGGGTCCCTGTCAAGTAGTTTTGCTATACTTGGCCTGAAATAGGGTAAACCAAAGAAGAAAAATGCACAGAGTGTCAGGTGATAATTACAGTGGCCATACTGGTGACTGACTATCTTGTAAGCAAACTTGAAGGTACACGTTAAAGTCTTTTAGAAAAACATGGAGAGCATTTGGGGCATGACGGTAGTGTCCATGTGCAGGTAGTGATTCTTAAAAATAATATTTCATATCACACGTAGGGAAGGCCTCAACTTGAAAGGGCCTTAAAAGTCCTTAAGTAGCAGGTAACAAGAGCAAATCATAACACAGGCACTATTCTAAGGGCTGTGTATAAAATGACTCATTTAAATCTAACAACAATCCTATAAAGTAGTTATCATTCCCATTTTGTAGATGAGACTATTGAATCAAAGATAAAAGTGAATAATAGTCGAGCTGTGATTCAAACTTAGATGGTTCATGTTCTCAAGTATATCTTGACCTTGTATCTCTCTCTCTCTCTCTCTCTCTCTCTCTTTTTCTTTTTAAGGTGAGAACATAAATTAAAAAGTTTTCAAGCACACAGGACTAATAAGCTCAAAGCTTAGAATTGAACTTAGGTCATTCTGCCTACAAACTCGGTGCTTTTAATGATCCCATTATCCTGTAAAGTATGTAAGGAATGTCTGAAGTAGTGAAGATTCCAAGATTCTGAGCTTTCCATTCTCTTCCTTTAGCTGGTAGAGATTCTCCCAGTGGAGAATGTTAAAAGTTTCCTGTACATGCTCACCAAACCAGCTGAGCTTTGGTCCTCTCTGTGTTTCTTAATGCCTTAAGTAGCCAGCTGCCTCCAAAGTAAGGAATTTATTCCAAGTCACCTACTAAAACCAGTATTTGCTTTGAGCCTACTCCATATTGGGTGTTTGCTAAGCTGTATATACTCTGTGCCCGGTAGTTTTTACAATGATGTTGACAGAAATGCATTATTAACTTAATTAACTTCATTCTACGAATAAAAGGAAAACAAATCTGAGAAGTCTCACCTAAGGCTAACCAGCTGATAAGGAAGAAGCCAGGTATATGTGATGATGCTACAATCCTACCTCACCTTCTCTGGTGCACTCAAACCTACTCAGCCCCATGTTCCCCATCTGGACACTGGTCTTCCATGGCACAATATTCTCTGAGCTTGACTTTTTCATGTGTGCCACCCTGTTCTATTTACCTATTTCTTTTTGGCTTTCATGAATAATCCATGACAAGAGGAATGAAAAAGATGAAAACAAAGCAAAACAATAATGTATATGCATGCATACACATATCTACAGAGTAGGCATATATGCACATTTTATATATATGTATATTACATACATACAGATTCTTGTTAAAATATTTGGATGTGAGTATATTCCAAGATAGTTCACAAAGGCCAATGATTATTTTGTGAAATAGATCTCGTGTTTTATTTAATTCATATTTATTTATTAAGGGAGCTGTAAACTTCAGTGTGCTTCCGTATTTCTCACCTGCCTTCATGTACTTTGTCCTTTGTGATTATAAATTAATGAACTGCTATTTGAAAGCATGTCCTTTTTTTCCCCCATCTGATGTTTAGTAGATGCCACCTGTCTCCAGTGGACAGGTTGTTTGTTGTTATCAGGGCACCATACAAAGTGCAGCCCGTATAAACACAGTGGTTGGAGTCTAATTACTTGAGCTCTTTATGGAGGTGGATCATCTCACCACACAATGCTCAACAGGACAAAGTAAGTCCAATTGTCTTTTACAGCATCAGCTGCCGCCCGGAGTTTGGTGTTTTGCCACCGACACCAAGTCTTCTTTGTTTATCAGGTAATTAACGGTAATGATGTCTTGCTGCTTAGCTTTGTTGCAGAACCAAGGCTCCTTCTTTGTGGATTCGGGAGAACTCCTAGTCTTAAGGCGGGTGGCTTGACTCATGGGCAACAGCAGGCAATTCTAGACTTAATTACCTCCCTGTTTTGTTCTTTACATTGGGCCATAAACATCCAGTCTAAAGGCAATTTATGGGAATAGGGGAAGAGAAAAAGGAGGGGTGCCTCCTCATGGCAATGCATCCATCAAATAAACTAACTTAAAAATGTTTTGACCTTGAGTTCTTAAACATTGTTGCAATTCCCCATCTTATAAGGAAAAGCATTTTAAGGAAAGTTATTCAAATAACACACAGCCCTACAGATAGGCAGTCTTTTTCTGAAATATGAGGGAATTCAATTACCCATGAATGGATGAATGGTTGTTTTTGGTTGTTGTTGTTTCCTTTTCTTTTCCTTTTTTTTTTTTTTTTTGGTCTCTTTGGTCATCATTGTCACTATGGATTTCTTTAACAAAACATATCAAAATAAACAGAAACATCTTTGATGAATTGTGAGTCTGTATTTAAGTGACGTATCTATGGGAGTGTGCCTCTCTAGGATGTATTTAGTATAGCTATGATTTTTTTAATGGTACATTATTGAATTTTTAGCAGAGTCAAACTAAAAAGAAGAAATTACTACATAAGAATGAGTAAAACTCTAGCAGAATACCACATGTGGCTTTTATTTTTTTCTTACAAAAAACAGGAATATTTATTTCATTTAGAAGTCTTTAAATAAAGTTTGTGTCAGTTTTGGTTAAATTCTGTTAATTACAGGTGAATTTATATGGAAACTGTACATATTTGCTTGAGTACTTACAATTTTTTTTAATTTCAGTGACCAAATGACTATTAAATTTTACTGGGGTTTTTTTAGAATGAAAACCATATTATAAAAGAAACTTCTGTATGCAGTATGTGCTAGTAACTTTCAGTGATTGTTAATGATACTTGGAACATTTCAAATGCCAAAAGCCCAAAAAAAAAAAAAGGAGAGGTAATTTTATTAATTATAAGCTGTGATATTACTACCTATGCTATTTTTGCTAGATAGTTTTTGTGAATAAATGACCAAACATTTAAAATAAAATTTGCTTGTTCAGTGTTTATGAAGCATTGAATTATTCTATAAGGTATTCCATATTTTGGTCCCTTTCCATTCAATAGACTACCTGGGTTAAACTGTAGATTCTGCATATAACAGATAAAGAGGTTCAGTACATGTTTCCAATAGTGAAATAGTTTTCCTTCACATTTAACAAATTTACTTAAACCTTTCATATAGAAAGGAAGGGCATTTGCATATAAATGTGATTAGCATGTCTTCTAAAGAAATTTTGCCCCAGATATCTTTAGGTTTTTTTTTTTTTTTTCAGATATAGTATTGTGAAATTCCTTTATTATCATTAGTTAAAAATATTCCAACTTTTTACTAATATTTCTCAGATTTTCATGGATGGGTTATGTTTTCTAAAGATGATGCATAATTTTCTCCCCAATAAAGAAGCAAATTAACACTGTTTTCTTTGTCACTCAAGTAACCTTTTCCATTTTTAACTACATTTTGAAAAATTGGGTTTACATGCTCATTGAATTTTATTCCCTTTTTATATGTGGCTAGAAAAGTGAATATTTTAAACAGTATCCATTTCATTAAGTACAAAATATAAAAAATATTGTCAGAGTTTCATTGCATCTATAATTTATCATAAGGTTGTAGTAAGACCACTGGGAACATTTACATTGAAAAACAGGGGTTCAAATTATTTTTCCACTGAATTTACTCATTTTTGAGTTACCATGTTTAAAATTTATTCTACTAAAAGAAGTAATGAATAGATTATTCAAGTGTGATAGAATGTGGAGTTATGTGGCTTATAGTAATTTCGAAACCATATAAAGGGGACATGATATTGATAATCTATCAGAATTTATTTTCAGAACTCTTGAAATGTAACAGTTCTCTTACTCTTTTAATTTAAATATATTCTGTAGCCTCAAGGTTCATAAAGGAACCAAGAAGTTCCTTATACCATTGTTTCATATTTTCCACATTCATGCAATAAACATAAAGGGCTTAAACTGAATTGGCTCTTAATAAATTATAGCTATTATTAATTCATATCACAATGATGATTATAATTTATTATTATTTTATTTGTGCGAAGAGGAACATGACAGTAATTGTCTTTGGACATGGCTTGTCAACTGAAAAAAAAAGTTTACATCTAAGAAGAAAGGCTGTGACTATTACTTTTGGGAAAAAACATTCCCATGGGTCTTAATGAAGGCTAGAAATGGAAAACTGTAATTCTGGTATCACCCTAATTTTCTTCCAATTGATATGCTTTGTGCATATTTTTATGCACAAAGTTTATTTTCCACATTCTAACCCACGAACCAATGCAGGAATATGAAGGATGCATTCATTTCTTGAGAACCAGGATACCTTCTCTGCAAATACAAGAAAGAGATCCCTAAAATCACTTTCACCTCAGGCAATTTCCCCCCCAACAACAGAATGTTTTGGCAATCAAATGTTTAGTGAAATAATAACAACAGGCAAGCCAGCTGATTTTCTTTGTTTAATTTAATTGAGACTATTTAGACATGGATGTAGGGACTTCCTTGGAGCATCTGTAGGCACATGCTTTGCTGTTTTGGATGGTAAGGATGGATTCATACATACATACACACACAACTGGAATATTCACAGTAGTATTTTAGTAATTCTAAAACTGAAATTTTGAAGTCAAATATGAGTCTTAGAAACTTCACATGTGATCAAGTTTTTAGGTGAAGATGAAACTTCTGAACTTGATGGAGACAATGTTCAAGTTCCTGATAATCAGCAAATATTAAGCAGGTGATTTGCAGTTACTCTCTCTCTCTCTTTCTTTCTTTCTCTCTCTCTTTCTTTTTTTTTTTTAGGCACTTCAACACCAAATTGCTTTTGCATTTTCCTCACAAACCATGGAAGAAAAAGGAAGTAATAATAATAATAATAATAATAAGTGATGATGATCCGTTTTGACCATCTTATTACTTACCCCTTATTCATTTGGAAGCTACAGTGGAGTCTTAACCGTCCCATAAATACTTATTTAGTAAAAGGAAACAGAATATATTTTCCCTCAGACTCTGCATTGATATATTGAAATAGGAGGGAAGGAAAAAAAAGGCCCATAATGCTTCATTAGTTAATTGTGCAGAGTACAGCTCTTTAGGGGTAAACAAGTGAAGGACATTTGCTGAATGGCCCATCCTCGTCACACATATTATGGCCTAATGATGCTAGTAATGGTAGGAGGCTCCTGGAGAGTCATCTGTCAAATTAGCACATTGAATTATTTATTGCTTCAGAGTAAAATTGTTGAAAGGTAGCAGCTGAGACATGGTTTTTATAAATCTAAAATTCAAGGGAAAAAAACTAAAAAACTCACACAGCTGCTTTGAGGGTGCATGTGTTTTTTAACACTTGGCATTTATGAACATAATGGTTCTTATTGGGTAAACAGATTATTTCTACCTTTAAATCTGATATTTACTGTGTGTATGTATATGCGTGTATGTGTGTGTGTGTGCATGAAATCCTGAGTATTTCGTGCCGTTAGTTATAATGGAAGGAACTAAAATTCAAATTAGTTGTTATTTTAACTCTTCATAACACATTTCCACTATATCACCTATGTCCATGTGAGACCCAATGCCAATTTTTACTAGGCCCTGTGCCCAGGAACGAACAGGAAGGGTATAGTTATTTACTTCCAGGTTGTGTTCATATTTCTGTCCTAGCACAAAGTTGTCCAAGATAAAAAGTCTGTCTTCCTGGGACTTAGAGAAGACAAACCTGTGCTCAATTCTATGAAAAAAAGACAGTAAGTATGATAAGAAACAAAGTTTGGAGCAAAGTAAGCATTTGAAAGCCCGAACAGGCAAGTAAATTCAGAAGTCTTTCAAAAAATATTTTATTTTTCATTCAGTATCCATGTAGTAGATGTGAGCAGAAATTTTTCTTTTCTATTAATAAATATGTAGAGAAATAGATTCACTTACCTGTTTCTTCACTGCAAATGAAGAGTCATTGTTCTGGAAAAAAGAAAAAAAGGAAGAGAACAGTTTACTGATTTTCCTGTGATAGTAGGAAAGGTAGAAGGCTCCTAGTGTCTTCATTTTTTGTTGTTGCTCTTCCTCCTCCTCTTTCTTCTTCTTTTTTTTTTTTTTTTTTAAGATTTTATTTATTTATTTGACAGAGAGAGATCACAAGTAGGCAGAGAGGCAGGCAGAGAGAGAGAGAGAGGGAAGCAGGCTCTCTGCTGAGCAGGGAGCCCGATGTGGGACTCGATCCCAGGACCCTGAGATCATGACCTGAGCCGAAGGCAGCGGCTTAACCCACTGAGCCACCCAGGCGCCCCTCTTTCTTCTTCTTCTTCTCCTTCTTCTTCTTCTTCTTCTTCTTCTTCTTCTTCTTCTTCTTCTTCTTCTTCTTCTTCTTCTTCTTCTTCTTCTTCTTCTTCTTCTCTTCTTCTTCTTCTTTCTTTTCCTCCTCCTCCTTCTTCTTTTTCTCCTCCTCCTCCTCTTCCTCCTTCTTCTTTTTTAAATTCCTGTCCCGAATTAGACAATGATTTGGAAAAGGTTGAAATTTTGATGATGAAATAGATCACGAATTTTAAATAAACACAGCTACACTACAAGTTATTTGGTCTCAGTAGCAATCGGATGACCTTCCAAAGACATTACATCTGAATCACTATGTGCAGTTAAAGATACATGTATGTATACATCCTTTTGGTCAGAAATAGCTCCAATTTACTCTAGTGATGTTCTGGTGACCTGAGAGATTGCTACTTGGCACCTCCCTGCTGAGCAGTCTCTCACTGAGCAAGGGATCATAGGAAAATTCACATTAGGTCAAGGTCTTAAAGTATGAATGGGATAATGATGGACACAGAAAAACAAACAAACAAACAAACAAAAACAAAGAAACATGTACAGAGTCATCCTGGAGAAAAAGCAGTCAGGAAGGAGGTTTTGGAGAAGATATAAATGAAAATTAGTCTAAGAACCTAAGTTGTGAAAGATCATGAAATATTTTAAATATTCCAGTTAGCAATATATACTTTAGTTTTGGGAAAAACTAATCATTTTCTTTTAAGCATTGACTGAAGACCCTTAAGCCATGTTAGACACTGCATGTATATTCCAGGCAAGAAATAGGACACACGTTTGCCAAGATTATGGTGGCAATACTTGAATTAGTGAGGTCCATTCAGCAGAAGAAGCTTTAGGTAAAGACTGAGTAATGCTCCGCACAGGAAAATGCTACAAAACTATGTGCATTCTGGTTTTCTTTATTATCACCACCATTCCTACCACATAGCACCGTGGCATTGCAGAGGGTGGTTAACAGAGCAAGAGAACAAAACGTAGACATACTGAACCAAGTAACCTCTGTTCTGGGAGAAAAGTGAGGCAACTTTGGAGAGAAAAAAAGCTCATTGGGAGAGGATCGAGTTTGGTAATGAAGATAGTAAGATTCTGTATGGAAGTCTTGACTTTGAGATGTGGGTAAGGTATTCAAACAGAAATGTCCAGAAAGTTGCTGCAAAGTGAAAGTGTAGCTTAAAGAGAGGTGAGGGGGAAATTGACAGATTAAAAACCAGAACTAACATTCATACAGGTGGGAGGGCTTGAGAAGAGCTAAATTGGTTATTTGGGGCCGTCTGATCAACCCAAATGGATTTTGCCTGCATATTTTACTTTATTTTGAGAGTGTGGATATCATACTGAGTCAGCGCTGTTCTTATCATGGCAACAATTTTCTCATCAAAGTCTTGTTTTTCCTGCTATTGTTACCATTTCAATTCTTTTTATTTCAGCTCCCCTTTTCTAAAACATTTTTTACTGCTTCTCTCTTTTTTATCTCTCTTTTGCGTGCTTTCCCTCTTTACGGCCAAAGGTCTTCATTGTTCGGTCATTTTTGTTTTAACCTCTTCAAAGGAAGAGTAAAATGAGAAAATAGTTATTGTTTCTTAAGCATTTTATATGCATTATCTAATTTAATTAGAAATTTATGGAGACACTGTTATTCCCAGTTTGTAGAAGTTAAAACTGGTCTTTGGCAAGGTTAAAGAACCTGCCCCAAATCACACTGCTAATGACCCCAGGTTTGTTTAATCCCAAATTTTTGATTTTGCTCTTTTGTTATTTCTGTCTCATATTGTTTCCTGCATAGTCACCTCTCTACTATTTTTTTTTATCTACGATTTCTGCTTTTTACTCTCATTCCTAATAATTCTCCTTAATCCCTTAGGTGGACTCCACTTTTCCTTCTTTTTCATTAAACACTCTTGTACTAGATTTACTCTTTCAGTTGGCAGCAGTCCTCATTCTGTTGCTTGATGCATTTAAATCTCCTCTTTGTCTTTTCTTATACTGATCTACTAAAATATCACCAATTATAATGACTCACTAATATTTAAAACACTTTTTCCTTTATTTATTTGACAGAGAGAGAGAGAGGTCATACGTAGTAAAAGAGGCAGGCAGAGAGAGAGAGGAAGAAGCAGGCTCCCTGCTGAGCAGAGAGCCCGATGTGGGGCTCGATCCCAGGACACTGAGATCATGACCTGAGCCGAAGGCAGAGGCCACTGAGCCACCCAGGTGCCCCAAAGCACTTTTTCCTTTCAAACTGACCGGGGTGTTGCAAGTCGCCTCAAATCTGTACTTCTCTCACCTATACAGAAGGCAGAACCAGAATCTCTTGCTTATGTGTCAAAGGCTACACAGTGACAACAGAGCAGAGATGCATAATCTCACGTCTGTGCCATTTGTTCGGAGAAATCACCAACAGCTTTGCTGCTCATAAGAAGACATTATAAGTTGCTCTGTTATTCTTTATATCCACGTACTCGTCATATGTAGTCCACGGAATAGTTTAAAACTGAAAATTTTATAAAGATTAGAAGAACTGCTTCAAGTAGTCAGGGATACACTTCACTATTTTTTAAAGAACAGTCGTCTATAGCAAATCTGACGTGAACGCTGGATTTGATTGAGGTAGGATATGCAGCTGACGTCTGTGGATATTCGGAAAATCAGAATTCTCTCTATCATACCAGAACAGCTGTAAGTGAGAAACAAGTGTTGAAGCAGCTTACATTTAGCTCTTTCTGGAGGATGGCCAAAATAATTTCCCATCCAGGAGCTTCTGTTGAAATACATTTGGGAAGAATCTGTGGACAAATTAAGGTTTTATTTTTCAAGTATGTAATCTTAAAGGAACCATAGTTACGCACTGATAAGACCTGAGGGAGTGGTGTTGGCGATCCAGTAGGTGGCAATCTTCCCTCAGAATAAGTGTCAAGTCAGGGTCCCGGTTCAGGTTTGGGATGTGATTCGCTTGTCTAAATGGACCCCAAGAGTCAAAACTCCGACAAAAGAGCAAAGTTTTCCTTACATGTTCGAATTCTTTTCACCGTCTTAGTGGACTAAATTCTAGTGACTCTTGCCTTGCTCACCAAACTAAATTGGGCATTCTTGGTTCTTTTTTTTCTTGTCATTAGCGATGGAGGTATAAGCCATACGAGTATCCATCTCCATCATCCTTCTCAGAGGATGCATCCTTACTCATGTGCTGAATATTAGAAACTCTTCTTGGCCAAAAACCTATTTGCAACACTTTCAAGAGAGTAATGAGAATCTGTAAAATGTCATTTCCTTTGCAATGTTTTTAAGACAAAATTTAAATGATTTTGTGGATTACATCAGACTCTCCACTATACCGATTACACTTATTAAAGAATTTAGAGTTTAAGGTTTTGAAAAGCCTTGTGCAAAACAACATAAGTATTTCCCAATCAGAAGTTTGGGGGGGGGAGTAGATTTTTATGAGGAAAGTCATCAAAACACCTTAACTTGGAAAGAAGATTTACAGATGCATTTTGCTATGCTGTAATAATGTGCTTTTGTTATAAACTTTTTGGTGATATGTGATGTAATTATTAGTGCTAGGATTTTAATGCTATTTTTCCTGGCAACTGCAGGATAGGCTAACTGCAGTCTTTAGTCTTCTTTATTCCTTTGTTATTGTTTTTAATAAATCCACTATTTTATTTTAAGTAATTATTTTCAATCTGGCACTTAGTCTCAGGAATACTACTGTGGTGGCATTTACTATTCAGTAATATTCAGCTCTTCTCAGCTGCTGTGTAGAAGAGGGAATCATGCTTTCCCGGACCCTTGTTGCTACATGTGTGTGCAACTCACGTTAGCACAGAAACGTGTGTGGAAGTGACATTCCTGAGTAGAAACATGGAACTGCTGACATGAGAGTTTCCAGATCATGGCTTCTCTGTCAACCTTGGCCTTATTTAGTGAAGTGAAAGTGGAAGGAAGTTCCTAGTTTACCCCAACAGGTATGTGGCATGGCCATGGAATAAGGCTTTGTCGTAGGTCATTGAGATGCAGGATTTGTTCGATAGCTTGGTATAACTCAACCTATCCTGACTAATACCATAGAAATAAATTAAAGTTAGTAGTGTGGGATAGATGATAAATTATGCTAAATCATATATTCTGCTTTACTCTGTCCTTCCGGGATGGGGGTGAAGGGTGGGAAACATAGGCAACATATATTATGCATAGGCAACATATATTATGGAATTACACACAGGGGCACTGAAATGATCTCAAACTGCCAAAATGTTTTCCTAATTTGGAGGATGTAATTGCATATCTTTTCTCCCTCCCATGTGGGTGAAAGCCAGACCCCTCCACAATCAAGCAACCGTCTTATTTTCTCAGTAAGTTTGAGAATCTTCTGGCAGATGGTGTTCCAGTCCAAAACTAGAGAATAAGCGATCTAACTAAAAATACAGATAAGTTGAACTTCAGGACTAAGACAAGAGATAATTATAGTCAGTACATGGCAATTGTAAATGCCTGTTAGGTGTTTACCAAGGTATCCATTTACTGTAGAACTTTTCAGAGACTTCAGTATTCATCGTGGGTTTACAAAAATAAAATATAGCATTGCTGGCAACATCAAAAGGCTAATAATTTCTCTGAACTATCTCATTCTGACTTGTCTCTTTTTTTTTTTTTCTGACTTGTCTCTTAACAAAAATATTTCCTTATAAAAATAGTAATGAGTGTAACCATTATTGAGAAAATTTTCTTCAAAATCATTTCCTTTTAGGAGCATGCTCCTGGAGGAATCAGAGAAATTTGTAAATGATTTTCTTTTTTTTTTTTTTTTAACAAATTCATGGTTGTGTCTTAATAATATTATAACACTCACTTGCATTCTGGTATGTTTCTTGATTGGGAAAAGAAAGGAGGAGTTACATTTAGTACTTTGGAAATTACACACCATTCTGGTATTATATCCTTGGAGTATTGACTATTTAAATTCCATACTTCATTCATCAGGGCATTAATCAAGAGTTGACACCTGCCTTCTTGGGGTACAACTTCATTGTCTGATTTTTCTATTTTGTTAATAGTTAATGGTTTAAATTTATATTTACTCATCAGTTGTTTATGGCATACCTGATACAGACCAGGCTCACTGTTAGCAATAGAGACACAAATTTGAAGGACACATGATACTTATTCCAAAATGGGTCATTATTTATCAGACAATATAAATGACTTGAATGTACTATAAATGTAAAAAATAAGGTATCTTCAGATGCTTTGGATACTAAGGCAATAAAGGAGTTAATAGCATTTTAGAGAATGATTAGAAGCACCAAGTTTACAAAGTTCATGTGATTACTTGGAGAACTATGTGTGATCTTCTGTGGTTCAAATGGTCCGGTGGGATTTGGCATATAGGACTTACATAGGAATATTTCTTGATTTTAAATAAATTCAACTTTACAACCTTGAAACTCACCATGTAATATGTCCTGTAAATACCTACAGAATAAAATGGTCCAAATAAAAGATTGAAATAGTAAGGTGGATGGATGGGATCATAGTGGAGATAAGGTAGACAAATAAACATTTATTGAGCACATACATAGATTTTTCTAGACACTAGAGGTATTTTGCAATATCATTACATTTTCTATAACACAAGCCAGTCAAGGAGGCGTGAGAATTCTCATTGCACAGACACTCTCAAAAGGCTCTTAGACAAAAAGAAGGAAGATATTCATTTCCCTTAAACCATGAACAAAAGCACTTTTTCAGAAAATAAATTTTATAACTGTTAAATAATCTGTCATGTTTACTTACGATACGCAATGATAATTTAGTTTCGGAAGTTTTGCATTTTTTTGTAAACCTTGCTGTACCGATGGTATCAACGTATGTCAATGAAAATGTTATCAGTATATATTTCTTGAAAATAAACATTTTATATAAATGATTAAGAAATACATCTTATATTTATGCTTCATTTAGTTAGCCATGTCTAAGGAAATACTTGTGGCTTGAAACTAACCTAAATAGACTTTGAAAGGCAAGATAGTGATTATCTTCTTAGATATACTGCTTAATCAGAAATTCCTTTCTGCCATGAGAACAACTCATTCCTATTTTTCCTTCATCCCATTTTTTTTTTTTCCTAGCTAATGAGTCTTGCTATCTGTCAGTAAAGCAGAACAAAAATCACTGTTAGATATCTAACATTATTTCATGCAATGGTAGAAATGGATCCCTAATAAATACCTATCCCCAAATTCTCTCCTATTTTTGCAGCAATATTTACAGATAAATAAGCTTCTGGTCATAAGAAAATCTCATGCTTTTTTTAAACCTTAAGACTGAACAGTAATAATCCTCCACCACACCATTTCTTAGTCCTACTTCCTGCCCTTTTCATTCACTGACCCGATTCAGCCTAGAA
Organism: Mustela erminea; assembly: GCF_009829155.1. NCBI lineage: Eukaryota > Metazoa > Chordata > Mammalia > Carnivora > Mustelidae > Mustela > Mustela erminea. The sequence goes on from NC_045616.1 coordinate 126,899,507, forward strand.
CATTAAAACCACCTCTAGGTGACACATTCCTCACATTCACCCAGACTTTCACCATCGTTTGCAGTCCACCTAATCTCTACAGACATTTCTTACTTGCCTTTGGGGAACATGTCACTAGAGCTATTCTACTCCAACGTGCACACACTGATCATCATCTCATACATGATATGCACAAATATTAAGCAATATGGCTGGCTGACAGAGTGGCCTATAGAAGACATATATTAAGTGGTGGATAAGGCCATCCACTGCCTCCACATACAATATGACCTTATAGCAGAGGCATGAACAGCAGCCAAGAGCACAGTAGCCAGAGCACCCAAGTTTAGTTGTCATAATCCACACATTGCCAAAGTATCCCAGCTAAATTGCAATGACGAAATTATTTCTCAAGCGTTGTCTTTGGGACAATGAGCTCCCCAAACAGTCAGTGAGCTTCGGAAGTCCAGATTTGGCCTGTCTTACTTCAGAGAAAATCAATATGGTATTCCACTTCAAGAACAAGAACTTATAACCAGGGCTTAAAGATCTGTCTGGGGTGTCTGGCAGGTTTTGCTTGTGTCAGGACCTGTTTTTACACATAGGTGTCTGTGCTGCCTAATTAATCACCGGAGAATGATGTCAATCCATTTTGTGTGCAGGTATCTGGAAGGTGAACCTGCTGAATCCAGACATTAAAATCAGACATTACAAAAACAAATAAAAAACTTAGTATTTAAGCCATTTCCTCCGATTTACACCTCGACAAAAATTTTAACCCTGATAATTGCTGCACGAACTCCCTCCTTTCAAAACACTAAGCAAACAGCAACTAAAAAACCAAACCAAAACAACAACAAAAACATTTTATAATGAATTACATTTATTACACAAAAAAGTTAAATAATTCATTGCTAATAAATGCAGATTTGAATGCTTCATTCAAAATAATTTAAAACTAACTCAAGGAAGCTATTGAACATGGGCCTAGAGGAAGACGCTAGGGCCTAAAGCAGATTTTGTAATATTGTTCCAAGATATCTTGGCTTGAATAAGGGATACCATGAGTTCCTTTGTCTTACTCCACTCTGCCAAATGAAAAACTAAATTCTGGGGGAAAATATATATGCACAAACTTGTTCATTTATATGAAAGAAAAAGGTAGACAAACTAAAAATTATTGAGCTTAGAACATTTGATCATCACTAAAATTTGATAGAAATAGAAATTATCAATGCCATGAAGTTGGGAATTTCCAACCATCAACATACTGCAATAGCAAATGTATTTTCTCCTATTTTTAAAGACTCAAACTTAAACTAGTTTCACAATGGTTTAAGAATGAGCATATCTATAGACCCATTATAATAATCAACTATATTAACCTGATATATTACAAGGGCATAAAGAGGAAAGTGTGTTTTTACTTTGATGGGCAATTCTCAGCATTTGTTCAACAAATACATATTGAGTTATCAAATTCAGCCTCAAAGAGACTAAAATAAACATATATCAGTCCCTTACTGGGGGGAGATTTTTTTTTCTCCCCACAGGAATTATAGTTTGGGTAGACATAATATAAGTTTAATGAACTTAGAGCTGAGGTTGCAAACTGGCCACCTGGAGGTTATAATGTAGACTACACACATATACCTTGGGGGTCTCAGAGGGTTTTAAAATATTTGAAGAGACATTTGAAAATGGATGAATTTCACATACTAATTTCTTGGCTTCTTGACTTTTTTACGAAATTCCAGAAGATGGCCACAAATACATGGAAGTGAATAGCAGAGCACATTACTCTCCAGTTTTCAATAGTCACCACTCCTCGCCAATTCCCCCACCAGTTACGCTCATCTATATCACAGGCCTGGCCCCTGAGATGCTTGAGTTTAAACCTTGTCTTAGATAAATGATTTCACAAAAGCTGGAATAAATTGTGTGTGTCTCCAGATATGTGTCACCCTCTTGGTCACTTACCTCAAGTAACTTTTTCTATTTCTGATCCCAATTCTTTGTTGTTGTTTCAAGTTTTTGTTTGAATTCTAGTTGGTTAACATATAGTGTAGTATTGGTTTTAGGTGCAGAATTGAGTGATTCAGCACTACATACAATACCCAGTGCTCATCGCAAGTGCCTTCCTTAATACCCATCACCCATTTAGCTCATCCCTACCCACTTCCCCTCCAGCAACCCAGTTTGTTCTGTAGTTAATAGTCTCTTATGGATTGCCTCCCTCCCTATCTCTTTTTTTTTTCTTCTTTCCCCTATGTTCCTGTATTTTGTTTTTTTTTGTTTTGTTTTTTTAAAATTCTACATATGAATGAAATCATATGGTATTTGTCTTTCTCTGGCTGACTTATTTCACTGAGCATCATACACTCTAGTTTCATCCATGTCATTGCAAATGGCAAGATTTCATTCTTTTTGATAGCTGAGTAATAGTCAATTGTATGTATACACCATGTCTTTCTTAACTATTCATCAGTCCATGGACATTTGGGCTGTTTTCATAATTTGTCTATTATTGATAATGTTATAAACATGGGGGTGCATGTGTCCTTTCAAATCAGTACTTTTATATTCTTTGGGTAAATGCCAGGTAGTACAATTGCTGGGCCATAAGGTAGTTCTATTTTTAACGTCCTGAGGAACCTCCATACTGTTTTCCAGAGTGGCTGCACCAGATTTCATTCCCATCAACACTGTAAGAGGGATTCCCTTTCTCTGCATCCTCGCCAATGTCTGTTGTTTCCTATGTTGTTAATTTTAGCCATTCTTACAGGTGTGAGGTGGTATCTCATTGTAGTTTTGATTTGTATTTCCCTCATGATGAATGATGTTGAGCATGTTTTCATGCATATAAAAGCCTTTTTAGATTTTTTTTGGAAAAAAAAAGTCTATTTGTGTCTTCTGCCTATTTCTTAACTGGATTATTTTTTTTTTGGTGTTGAGTTTGGTAAGTTCTTTATAGATTTTAGATACTAACCCTTTCTCAGATACATCATTTGCAAATATCTTCTCCATTTTCAAAGGTATACCTTTAAGTTTCGTTGATTGCTTCTTTCACTGTGCAGAAGGTTTTTTATCTTGATGAAGTCCCAATAGTTCATTTTTCATTTTTACTTTTGTTTTCCTTGCCTCAGGAGATCTGTCCAGTAAGAAGTGGCTATGGCCGGGGCACATGGGTGGCTCAATGGGTTAAGCCTCTGCCTTCGGCTCAGGTCATGATCCCAGGTCCTGGGATCGAGCCCTGCCGAGCAGGGAGCCTGCTTCCTCCTTTCTCTCTCTGCCTGCTTCTCTGACTACTTGTGATCTTTGTCTGTCAAATAAATAAGTGAAAAAAAATAAAAAGAAGAAGTTGCTATGGCTGATATCAGAGATTACTGCATGTGTTCTTCTCTGGGATTTTGATGGTTTCCTCTCTCACATTCAGGTCTTTCATCCATTTGAAATATATTTTTGTGTATGGTATAATAAAGTGGTCCAATTTCATTCTTCTGAATATTGCTGTCCAGTTTTCCCAACACCATTTGCTAAGGAGACTGTCTTTTTTATCCACTGGATATTCTTTCCTGCTTTGTTGAACATTAGTTGACCATATAGTTGCTGGTCCATAGTTTCTGGGTTTTTTATTCTGTTTTGTTGATCTATGTGTCTGTTTTGTGCCAGTACCATACTGTCTTGGTCACTAGAGCTTTGTAATATAGTTTGAAGTCCAGAACCATGATGCCTTTAGCTTTGCTTTCCTTTTCAGGATTGCTTTGGCTATTCAGGGTCTTTCATGGTTCCATACAAATTTTAGGATTGTTTGTCCTATCTCTGTGAAAAATGCTGAAGGTATTTTGGAAGGGATTTAATTATTGTGTAGATTAATTTAATTAATTAATGTTTAATTAATGTGTAAACATTTTAACGTTTATTTTTCCATTCCATGAGCATGGGAAGTTTTTCAAACATTTCTTTGCGTCCTCTTCAATTTCTTTCTTAAGTGCTCTTTAGTTTTCAGAGTAAAGATTTTTGCCTCTTTGGTTAGGTTTATTCCTAGGTATCTTATAGTTCTGGGTGCAATTGTAAATGAGATCAATTCCTTGATTTCTCTTTCTTCTGCTTTATTATTGGTGTGTATAAATGCATAGATTTCTGTATGCTGATTTTGTATCCTCCAACTTTGCTGAATTCATTTATCAGTTCTCACAATTTTTTGGTGGAGTCTTTCAGGTTTTCTACATAGTGTATCATGTCGTCTGTGAATAGTGAAAGTTTGACTTCTTCCTTGCCAATCTGTATGCATTTTATTTCTTTTTGTTGTCTGATTACTGAGACTAGAAATTCCAGTATTATGTTAAATCACCATGGTGAGAGTGGACATCCCTGTCTTCTTCTGGACCATAGAGGAAAAGCTCTCAGTTTTTTCCCATTAAGGATGATATTAGCTCTGGGTCTTTCATAGATGACCTTTATGATTTTGAGGTATGTTCCCTTTATCTCTACTTTGTTGAGGGTTTTTAATCAAGAATGCTTTTTCTACATCTATTGAAAGGATCATGTCGCTCGTAACCTATCTTTTATTAATGGTATGTCAAATGATTGATTTGTGAATATTGAACCCTCCCTTGTAGCCCAGAAATAAATCCCACACGATTGTGGTGAATGATTCTTTTAATGCACTGTTGGGTTCAATCTGATAGTATCTTGTTGAGAATTTTTGCATCCATGTTTATCAGAGATATTAGTCTGTAATTCTCCTTTTTAGTGGGGGTTTTGTCTGGTTTTGGAATCAAGGTAATGCTGGCCTCATAGAATGAGTTTGGAAGTTTTCTATCCCTTTCTATATTCTATAACAGAGAAGAACAGGTATTAACTCTTCTTTATATGTTTGGTAGAATTCCCCTGGGAAGCCTTCTGGCTCTGGACTTGTTTGTTGGGAGATTTTTTTTTTTTTTTAAATATTATTGATTTAGGGGCACCTGAGTGGCTAAGTGGGTTAAAGCCTCTGCCTTCGGCTCAGGTCATGATCCCAGAGTCCTGGGATCGAGCCCCGCATCGGGTGCTCTTCTCAGTGGGGAGACTGATTCCTCCTCTCTCTCTGCCTGCCTCTCTGCCTACTTGTGATCTCTGTCAAATAAATAAATAAAATCTTTAAAAAAATATTATTGATTTAATTTCTTTGTTGGTTAAAGGTCTGTTCAAATTTTCTATTTCTTCCAGTTTCAGTTTTGGTATTTTATATGTTTCTAGGAATTTATCCATTTCTTCCAGATTGCCCAATTTTTTGGCATATAATTTTTTATATGTTCCCTTATAATAGTTTGTTTCTTCAGTGCTGGTTGTGATCTCTCCTCTTTCATTTTATTTATTTAGGTCCTTTCCCTTTTTTTTGGTAAGTTTGTCTATCAATTTTGTTATTTCTTTCAAGAAACCAGCTCTTGGTTTCATTGTTGTGTTCTACTGGGTTTTTTGTTTGTTTCTTTATCATTTATATCTACTGTAATTGTTATTATTTCTCTTCTGCTGGCATTGGGTGTCATTTGCTTTTCCTTTTCTAGCTCCTTTAGGTGTAAGTTTAGGCAATATATTTAAGATTTTTCTGACTTCTTGAACTAGGCCTATATTGCTATATACTTCCCTTTTATAACCACTTTTGCTGCATCCTGAAGGTTTTGAACTATTGTGTTTTCATTTTCATTTCTTCCATATATTTTTTTATTTCTTCTTTGATTTCCTGGTTAACCCATTCATTCTTTAGTAGGATGTTCTTTAATGTCCATTTATTTATGGTTGTATGAAATTTTTTCTTGTGGTTGACTTCAAGTTTCATAGTGTTGTGGTCAGAAAATATGCATGCTATAATCCCATTTTTTGTGTGTGTTTGTTGAGGCCTGATTCGTGACCCAGTATGTAATCTGTTCTAGAGAATTTCCATGTGCAGTCAAAAAGAATGTGTATTCTGCTGCTTTAGGATGCAATGGCTCTGAATATATCTGTTAAGTCCATCTGGTCTAGTGTGTCATTCAAAGCCATTGTTTCTTTTTTGATCTTCTGCTTAGATGATCTGTCCATTGCTGTAACCAGGATGTTAAAGCCCACTACTATTGCATTGTTATCAATGAATTTCTTTACATTTGTTATCAATTGGTTTATATATTTGGGCACTCCCAAGTTGGGGGCATAAATATTTACAATTGTTAGATCTTCTTGTTGGATAGACCCCTTTATTATGATATAGCTACCTTCTTCATCTCTTATTTCAGTCTTTGGTTTAAAATCTAGTTTGTTTAATCTAAGTATTACTACTTTGGCTTTCTTTTGACATCAATTAGCATGACAAATTGTTCTCCAACCCATCACTTTCAATCTGAAGGTGCATTTGGGTCTAAAATGTGTCTCTTGTAGGTAGCATATAGTTTAGTCCTTTTTTTTTTTTTTCCAAGATTTTATTTATTTATTTGACAGAGAGGGAGATCACAAGTAGGCAGAGAGGCAGGCAGAGAGAGAGGGGGAAGCAGGCTCCCCACTGAGCAGAGAGCCCAATGCAGGGCCCAATCCCAGGACCCCGAGGTTATGGCCCAAGTTGAAGGCAGAGGCCCAACCTACTAAGCCACCCAGGTGTCCTTGGTTTTTTTTGTTTGTTTGTTTGTTTGTTTTGGGTTTTTTGTTTTGTTTTCTTTGTTTTTTTTTTGTTTTTGTATCCATTCTGATACCCTATGTCTTTTGATTGGAGTATTTAGTCCATTTACATTCAGAGTGATTATTGATGGATATGAATTTAATGCCATTATATTACCTATGAATTGGTGTTTCTGGAGATTTTCTCTGTTCCTTTCTAGTCTTTTTTGCTTTTGGTCTTTCTTTCCCACTCAAAGAGTCCTCTTTAATATCTCTTACAGGGCTGGTTTGTGGCCATGAACTCCATTAGTTTTTGTTTGTGTGGGAAATTCTTTATCTCTCCTTCTGAATAAGGTATTCCTGGTTGCATATTTTTCCCATTCAGGATGTTGAATATATCATGTCAGTCTTCCATCTAGCCTGTCAAGTTTCTGTGGATAGATCTGCTACTAACCTTATTTGTCTTCCCTTGTTAGTTAGGAATTTCTTTTCCCTTGCTGCTTTTAGGACTTTTTTCTTATCTCTATATTTTGCAAATTTTACTATATGTCTTGGTGTTGGCCTGCTTTTGTTGATTTTGATGGGGGTTCTCTGTACCTAGTGGATTTGGGTATCTGGTTCTTCCCATATTGGAGAAGTTTTCAGCTATAATTTGCTTGAATAAACCTTCTGCCTTTTTTTTCCTTTTCTTCTTCTTCTTCTGGGACTCCTATGCTATGAATTTTACTATGCTTTATGCTTTATGTAGTCCTTGAGTTCCCTAAGTCTCCCTTTGTGATTCAGTATTTTTCTTTCCTTCTTTTCAGTTACCTTATTTTCCATAATTTTATCTTCTATATCACTTATTCATTTCTCTGCTTCTTCCAACCTTGTGGTCATTACGTCCAATAGGTTTCATATCTTTGTTATAGCACTTTTTATTTCGGTCTGACTCATTTTTAGGTCATTTATTTTTTTGGTGAGTGACTCCCTGGTGTCTTCTATGCTCTTCGCAACCCCATCTAGTATCCTTATGATTGTTATTTTAAATTCTGGATCAAGGATATTATTTGTATCTGTTTCAATTTGTTCCTTGTTCTTGTTCTTTTTTGGGGGGGGTGTGAATTCCTACATCTTAGCATTTTGTTTAGGTCTCTGTCTTCATCCGTGCATTAGGAAAGCTTGCTATGTTTGCTGCTGCTGAGAGTAAAAGCTTTATTAAGAAGAGGTCAGAGTGCCTGGGTGGCTCAGTTCGTTAAGCAACTGCCTTCAGCTCAGGTCATGATCCTGGAGTCCCGGGATCGAGTCCCACATCAGGCTCCCAGCTCCATGGGGAGTCTGCTTCTCCCTCTGACATTCTCTCCTTTCATTTTCTCTCTCTCTCTCTCAAATAAATAAATAAATAATCTTAAAAAAAAAAAAAAAAAGAATAGGTCATACATTGTCCAGAACCTGTCATTTCAGGAAGTGTTTCTGGTATATGCTGTGTGCATTCCATTATTGTGTTTCAGCTGCTGTTTCTCTCAGGTCAGTCCTCGGCAGAGTTTGTCCTTTCCTACAGTGGGGAGTGCTTGGACCTTGGCCAGTGTGTGGTGAGTTTTAACTAGGTATGCCTTGGTCTGCTTGTTAAAAGAAGCCAGATCCTGTTTCCACTAGAAGTGAAGATTTGAAGTTATGGTCAGTAGACTTGAGGAGTGTGCGGGGTTTGTGCTGGTCTTTTGGGGAAGGGGTCTACTGTTGCTCTGACTTCCTGGCACACTTACCCTAGTAATAAAGCACATGCAGAGCACAGCGGGTGGGGCTTGTGTAAGTGGTTCAAGCCTCCACTGTGTGTACTGTGCAGCTCACTGAAGTCCACCTGTGCTGATGGGCAGGGGATAAAAATGATGTCAGCCTGCTCTCTCATCTCTGAAGTAGGGAGTTCATGCCTGCCACTATTAAAGAAACCCTCACAAAAAAATTAACAGTCTCCTCATGTGTATTCCAGGCATCCCTCAGATCTCTGACTTTACCATGTCTGTGCCTGAGCCATCTTCCCACATAGTGGCAAGTGCTCCTCTGTTATTCTCTGGCACACAGGCTGAGTTTCAAAACTCCAAATTTTAGGGACCCAGTGTGTCTGGACTTGTACTGATCCTCTAGGGGAGGGTGTCACCGTGCTGTAGCTGGTGCTGGTTTGTCCCAGAAGTGCAGTTGCATGAAAACACAGGAGCTTGGACTTACATAGTGAAGTGCAGTAAAAAACCTGCATCCAGGTTAGCTGCACTCAACAGGTGTCTCTGCCCATATGCTAATGAATGGGACAGTGCAATGGTGCTCACTGGGTCTTTTGTCCCGTGAGAGGTAGTGCCAGGTCTCCCAAACGCACTCCAAGAAAGGGAACTGTCCCTCTCAATGCAACCCAGGGGATCCTTAGACTGTCTGCTCCCAGGCTTCTGCCCTGCTCCTCTACAGGAGCATAGCTATGCCCACCGAGCTCCACCCTGCCCAGGGCTCAGAATTCTTAAACTTCGGTCTTTGAGTTCCACTACTTATAAAAACTCACAATAATCAGCCCTTCCCATTTTTTCAGTCAATGTTTTTGGGGAAGTGTTTTTCTTGTGCAATCCACTGTGTGCTGTAAGTGTGCTCTCTCTCTTTCTCTCTCTCTCTCTCTCTCCCTCTCTCTATAGTCCAAGCTACCTCTCCTCCACAGCACCTGTGATTCTTTTTTCCCTTAAACCACATCTCCACACATCCTACCTTCTACCACTTGGCCTCTTGTCTCCCTCTAGTTGTGCAGTTTGTTCTCCCAGTCCTCAGATCAATTTCTTGGGTGTTTAGAATGATTTGATATTTACCTAGCTGTGTTGGAGGATAGACGCAACCTACCCTCATACTACTAGGATCCTCCTACTACTCTGCCATCTTAACTCCTCCCTATTCCAATTCTTGTTCAAATATCCCCAGACCTGTAGAAATATATATGTTAATAATATAATTAATCAAAAGTCTAATTGTATCTTATTTTATAATTAAAATGTATTGATAGTATTATCTATAATTAACTCAACATATGCTAGAAACAAAATTAATATTTAGTTAATTGAAATGTTCCATGAATCAAAACTGCTTTGTTAATCAACAACTTGTGAATGATTTTATCTCCATAATTCCTTTAGTATAAAGATACAGAATTAGTTAAGTAGTATCTCTGGATCTGGGTGCATTGTTTGGTATATTATCTAAAACTTACTCATTGCTATCTTTCCTTCCTTGAGGGAAGGGACATTCCCAGGGGCTTTGACTGCTATTTGTATCCTACAATGTCAAGGACAGTGGGGAGGTGCTATTTCTCTTAAAATGCTCATCCACCTCATCATTTTATACCTAAACATTTACAAATAAAACTTCATTTCTAGGATTTATGAGCACTGCCTTTTGTTATGCCAAAAGTTAAATGCATAATATGTTGTCAGAATGACTCTTGATCAACTGTAGACAGAGTCAGAATAAAAACAAAGTGGACTATGGTTTAGACACAAATTTAGTAGAGAAAACTTTTGGGAACACAGCAGTCGATATGCAGTCAAATCTGAGCAGATGAGTAGGTAGAGCCATATATATGCAAGGTAACTAGATACAGGTTTATATATTCAACAACAAAGGGAGAAAAGGTAAATATAACCACCTATGTTAAACAAAAAAACAAAATAAAAACCTGGACTGTTAGAACAAGTGAGGAGAGTGGTGTGCACCTGTGACAACAGAGAAAGAACAGTGAGAGTACCAACTAAAGAGACAGTTAAGACATGGAGTCCAGACAGACCATCCTTGCATGAAAGGTGAGGAACAAGCCAAATGGGATATCTGAAATGCAGTATTGGCCCCAGATGTTTAGGACACAGGTAACACAATATAGAGGTCTACAAAATGTGGGTGTGAGTCCAAAGAAGCTGTGTAAGCAAAAGGCATTGTCAGATCAGAACACAATGTGGTGTGTGCTTTATTCTGACTAACTAAACAGGAAGCCAGTGCCACATCCATTGAAGTCCCTTTTCTGGATTTTCAGACCAACCTAATGGGTGTAGTTGTTGTCCTAGAGCTTCAACAACTACTTTCACCTGAGGTTGATGGTTGATCTTCCAGACACCAGAGCAAGAATGACAGTCTTCATCTCATCAGAATGGAGTGATAGGAATGGATGCCTCGAGTACTAGGGTGACAGGACTATTGTGATCAATCACTGATGTTTATCATGAGTTTTGGACTGTCTTGAGACACAAATGTCTGCTGTCCCAACATGAAAGGGTGTTCCTTTCCATTTGGAAATAGTGACTCCACTCTACAGAAAGCAAAATTTTAGTCTTTTAGGAGACAGGTAACAAAAACAACACTATCAACCTCACTAATTATTCTGTTCTTTCACTAATTATTCTGTTGATCTGATCTAGGCTCCATCACTAGGAGCCTAGTGATGGCTTTTCCTGGCTGAGAAGATCTGTGTATCTGGAGACAACTGGGATCAAACTCTTTGAGTGGAGAATGGGCATGGGCAGGGAAGGTTCGGGGCACAGAACTTGCCCCCCACCGCCTCCACCCCCACCACACACAAAATTCAGTCTTACCTCTCATTGGAAGGACAAGAAACAACATTGAATCTGTCACCATAGGTATCTAGTTTTTAAGACTTTACCAGTTGTAGGGGTTCTCTTTTGATATAGTGTAACCTTTTATCAGAAAAAATACTTATGGGAAAAACCTTTAAATTTAGCATAAAACCTAATTCTTTCTGCTCCTATTGAAGCTTGGAAGACTGGATCCTTATTAGAGTGCATTTCTACAAAGAGACAAACATTTTAAAAAATAAGCATGAATGGAATCCAGGATAAAATGCATCCATTTGTGCAGGAAAATAGCTTTTACCGAAGAAAATGGCACAAATTCATCATATGGAGAAAAATGTCATTTCATAGCCGATTTCCAAGATCAAAATGTAGAACTTTTAATACAATATATTAGCTTTTTAGACACTCTAAATCTACAACTTTTTAAAGCCAAAGGGCTTTTTCAATCTTTCTGAGAACATCAGCAATTAATTACCCCTATCAATAGAGAAATTGTCAAAACTAGTTTAAAACCACCAGGGAAGAAACATCACATAAAAGGAGGGGCTTTGCAAATTGTTGCATACCAGGGAGAGTATGTTGAGCAACAGTTTTACTGAAATATTTTAATTAATCTTTTCTACAACTAAGCACTAAATGCATATTACCAACTTTGTGAAATAAACTCTCATGTCAGGACTGCTAGTTTTTGTCTTGCTCATGTTAAATGCATTTCAACATGCCGTGACATAAAAGCTAATAAAAGGGCATCTGTCACAAGGGACTAAGTACTAAAATCAACAATTTGCATAGTGAACAAGGTTTACATTGTGGCGACTCATGTTGCCTTGTACAGAACAATGGGATGAACACTCCCTTATGGCCTCCACTAAGTACTAGACATGTGGCCGTAGAAAAAGAAATCCCCTCTCATCCCACTTTTTCCCAGTGGTGCTTTGTCAGTTCACAGCAAGGGTTTGACTTCATGCCCTGGTCTCTGTCTGAGAGGAAGTCCAGCTCAATTCAATTTGCTTCCCTCCGCCTTTTAGTAATGAAACAGCATCCATTTGGACAGGCCCCATGATAATGCAGAGCAGATGGACAGAGTTTTGTCTAATTAGATTCTAGGCAGCCTGTTTGCTATAGTAAATGTGTGTGTATTTGCTTATTTCACACTTATTTCGGTGACAACAGCTTAGTAGAGATAAGATAGAAATGAATGTAGGAGATAGTCTCACTAAAGAGCTACTTAATACAAATCAATAATTTTAATTCAATTACTATTTCCATCACCTACTTAATGAGTTGCTTGCAGGCTCCTTGAGCTAAAAAAATTAAAAACTCTCTTTTTAAAGAAATTATCATTTTTTTCTTTCTCCTTCTTTTCTTCCATTTTTCTTCCTCCCTTTTTCTTGTCATCTTCCTTTCCTCCCCTTTTTCCATCTTTATTTCCTTCCTTCATTGTTTGTCCAGATTATTGGTAAGGTATCGGGTTTGTGTTAGAGATTATTTTGAATGTCTAATTCAATAATCTACTTAAAAATTCAATACCAAGAGAGCCGATCCATTCTTTTTGCACTTGGAGTTCTCAAAAGACACACATAAGATACCTGAAAATCCCAGCAGCTTCTATTTCATATATCCACCCAGTGATATTTGTCACCTTCTCCATCATTATCACTCACTGCAGTTCCTGTGGGTACGGCTGTTCCCCATCTTCTTCAGTTCGAGACTTGCCAAAGAGCAGACACTCAGGTGGGGGCAGTTTCACTGGTTAGTTTCAGAAGCAGGATTGTTCGACTCTCAGTCTTGACCTCTTCCCACTAAGTCTGCAGTTTCTTTATTTTTCCTAAACTCTTCATACATGAAAACACACACAAACTCTGGGGACCCAGACTGAGATACTGGAAATGGTGAAATAGAAAAAAAGCTTCTCTTTGGCTGGTCACAGCTGCATTCTTACTCCAGTGACCTCTCCTTGACTCTCTGCCCCTGTAAGCACCCCAGGCCTGAGGACTTCTCCCTCTGACTTCTCAATCAAATACATCCTTGTGAAAATTTAAATCAATGTCTTAGATAATTAAAGACTGTATCTTCTTATCTCATAATGCAAGTATCACAAAATAACTTCATGCTTCCAATACAAACGGTCACATCTAAAGGCTTTTGGAAGGGAGAGGAAGAAAATCTTCTAGATGAAATCTCACCACATAGTAGACTACTTGTGCTTACAAAAAAATGGCACATAATCTTTGGAGATACACACTGGAAAAGCCAGATGTTTAATTTGGATTATGGCTATTTCCTGAAAAGCCAGGGTCTGTCATACGAGTCTCATATTCTTTGGAGTTGCTTATCTGTAAATATTATTAGGCCCACAGAGCAGACCTCATTAACCAGATACTGAATTTCAAATGCTCATCTTGTCTCTCTTCCTTGTGGGCTCCTTCAACAGAGAACAGGAAATAAACCAGCTTAGTTTCAAAAACAAGAGCAAAAGAATCACAACTCATAGACAAAAACGTGCCAGGCTGGTTTGGGAATCCAAATAGTCCTTGTCTAAATCAAAAGCTGAGAGGCTCTAAAACAATTAAATCACGCCGATAACCCCGGGTGGAACAAAATGAATCATATTCTCACCGTGGATGCAAGGAGATGTGTATGCTAATCGCCTTTTTCCCATCAAGCTGAAGAGGAAGAGAGACCACATCTCTGCTTTTTTTTTTTTTCCCCTCCAAAGACTGTATTTCAACATACACCAACATGAATTTATTGTCTGCCCCCTCCTCCTCTTGAGACCTGCTTCTCTTCTAGTCTTGCATATCTCCGTAAACGACACATCCATTTTATGTCACACAAACCAGAAACTTTGCAGTCTTGCTTGATAGCTCGCACTCCCTCTCACTTTCTCCCTCTATCACATCACTTACTTCTGACAGCCTCCTAAATAGCTCCTGAATCTGTTCTCTTTTCCTCATGTCCTCTGCCAGCCCTAGAGGAGGTCCTCTTCATCTCTCATCTGGAAAAGAGCAAAATCCTAGCCAGTCTCCTTACCCCTTTACTTTCAAATCCTACCACAAAATTAATCTTTCTAGAATGTAAATATGTTCCTGTTTTTTTTTTTTATCCTTGGTTTATAACCTTCACTGGCTCCCCCTTACCAATATAATGAAATCTGAAGTCTATATTATCACTAACACCTTCTGACGCCTTCTCTTTCCTCGCCAAGGATCCAACCTCATCAGATTTCTCATCAACATCCAAAATGCTGCCTCTTTTTGGTAGTCCAAATGACTGAAAACATTATTCTCTGATCTTTAAAGTCCTTTTTGGATTCTTCTGGGCAGGTTGCTCCCATTAATTTTTTTTTTAAAGATTTTATTTATTTGACAGAGAGAGTAAGAGAGATCACAAGTAGGCAGAGAGGGGTGGGGACGAAGCAGGCTCCCCTCTGAGCAGAGAGTCCGATGCGGGGCTCGATCCCAGAACCCTGAGATCATGATGTGAGCTGAAGGCAGAGGCTTAACCCACTGAGCCACCCAGGCGCCCCTCCCATTAATTTTTAATACACACCTCAAGTAGACCCCTTTCTGTCACAATTTCTCTGGCTCATCCTCCACCATGTTTTTCTCACTCCCAGCTTTGTGCTTATCTCATTTTGTTGTATTTTTTTTTTTTTTTTATAAGAACAGAGAATCTCCCAGGGAGTCTGAGTACCTGAACAGTGGAGACCTTACTGTTCTCTTCACTGCAGTCTTGATGTAAATGCAAGGAGTAGAGAAAAATCTGGGCAAGTGTTGGTTGCATCATGGATACATGATATCAGTGCCTCCTTTCTAAACTTTCCTTTTCTTTATTAATGTTGCCAACATTTTCTTAGTCACCCAGGCAGAGAACTGTGGAGTTGCCTATGAGCAAAAATTTCTTCCATGCCCGTCAACCTTGTTATCTCTCTTTATCACATCAAATAGCCTTCCTGGTATTCAACGTTGTCCATAATATATTTCCACACTTTGGAATTAACTACATTTCATGGCTTCTTTAAACTATCCACTCAATTCAAACCTTCTCCATGATTACTGTTCCTAAACTGGTAAAAAGGCATCATTGCCCCTTGCTGGGATCACTGGTGAGTCTGACACAGCAAATCAATCATCATATAAACTGGAATTTCACTGGTTCTAAGGCTTTCAGGAATCTCGTTCATCTGTAGCACCCTGACTTCCTTCCTCGAGATCCTAAATATCATTAAACTTGGTTCTTAGCTTATTTCCCTGCTAAAATATCTTTAGTACCTTTTCTGTCGTGGAATATATTTACCTATATGTTCTCTTTAATATTTAAGATGAATTTAGCTGCTCTAGGCAGACATCATTCACGGCTCCGGTCCTTTGTCTGCTCTGAAATACAAGCAGAAATAATTCAGAACTTAATTATCTACTGCTGTACCTGCAAACTTTTATAAATCACAATACATTCAGGACCCGTGAAATCTTGGAAAATGTAATGGACAGCATTAGATATCAGAGAATGATTTGCTGTTCAGGCCCACCACTGATGCCAGCAAGAGGAAAGGATGCCATTTGGCCCATTTTTCTTGGGTGTATCCTATGTATTTCCTCCCTGAGATCTTGCATAGATAAAATTTTCTTGTGAGAGGAAGTTGACCACCTAATACAATGCCTGAAATACTTCTGTCCATAGACATTTCCACTTCCTTCCAGATTTAGTCTACCTTCTAGTTCCTTTACAAATTTAACTACATTTCTAACTCTGATTAACAGTACACTTTCTCACTGTTGATGAGTCCGTTTGTTTTTCCATAAAGAATAAAAGGTTTTGTTAAAATTATTAGCAACCTCTGAAGAAGAGATCCTTATTTCCCATGCTTAACAACATTTCTGAAGTTAAATATAAAATTCCTCATCTCCTATTTTCAAAGATACAGATTTCCTTTCACTTGGTACATATGCTAGAAGTCAGGAGTTTTTATTCTGTCATAGGAAAATTCTTGATTTGAGGAGACTGCTTCTCCATCATTCTTGACCCCTCGACCCATTCTGCATGACTTCTCTCTTCGCATCACCTAAGCCACCAAGGAAACTGATGTGCATTGTGGGTAGCTGATTTCCCCCTTCAAGCTTTTCTCTTCCAAATTAGTTAAAATAACATGACTGCCAAATTAATTTGACTCCTTAATATCAACAAATAAACCCCAAACTCCTTAACCAATGCTTTGAAGCCCTCCCTAATTTTTCCCTTATCCAACATTTCAGCTTCGTTTCCCACCTCTCTCTATTTTACATATAAATGTAAACTGATAGATGTCTCCATCTTAGACTACAATCAACAAGATGACTCGTGTTCTTTCAAACATACCTAGTTTCTTTTCCCTTTGCGGTTTATATTATCCACTCGCTTTATCCAGAGGGACCTCTGCATTTTTTTTTAAGTGAGATCTAATTCATGGACCATAAAATTCACCCTTTTAAGTGTATAAATTAGTGATTTTCAGTATATTCACAACACTTTGCAGTCATTCACTACTATCCAATTCCAGAATATTTTTATCATCTCAAAATGAAACCCTGTACCCATTAGCAGTCACTCCCCACTCCCCTCTTCCTAGTCCCTACAAATCACAAATCTTCTTTCTGTTTCTATGGATTTGACTATTCTGGATATGATATGTCACAGAAATGAATCATACAGTACATGGCCTTTTGTGCCTGGTTTCTTTCACTTAGCATGTTTTCAAAGTTCATCCACATTGTAGAGTGTATCAGTACTTAATTCCTGTTTATGGCTGAATAATATCCCATTGTATAAATATGCATCATTTTCTTTTTCCATTCATCACTTAATAGACATTGAGTTGTTTCCACTTTTTTGGCTATTGTGAATAATGTTAATATTAACATTTGTGTAAGAGTTTTTGTGTAAACATATTCAGTTCTCTTAGATATATTCTTAGGAGTAAAATGCTGGGTCACAGTGTAACTCTATTTTTAACTTTTTGAGTAAATGACAGCTGTTTTCCAAAGTGGCTACCCCATTTTATTGTCCACCAACAATTTTTCTATATCTTTGCCACCATATTATTGTTTGTCTTTTTTATTGTAACCATCCTAGCAGGTAAGAAGCGGCATCTCATTGTGGTTTTGATTTGCATTTCTCAAGGACTAAGATGTTGAGCACATTTTCATGTGCTTATTGGTCCTTTGTATATCTTCCGCAGAGATACTAGTCCATTAGTAGATACATGATTTGTAAATATTTTCTCCCATTCTTTCTGTGGGTTGTCTTTTTACTTTCTTGGTAGTGTCCTTAAAACACAAAACCTCCCTTGTATCTTATCTATTAAAATTCTACTCATCCTTCAAGACTATTTTTAAATTCTTTTTATTTTTTGATGGTCTTTTAAGCTCTTTCAAATTCATGCTATCTCTCTACTTTTTTCCATGGGCAGAGCACTAATATCTGCTAAATATTACTTTCCGGAAATGTTCATTCTCTTTACAGTGGGATTCTCAAGATCAGTGACTGTGTTTTATAGACTTTGCTTTTTTCTTGGTATCTTTGCTTCTATCAAGAGTATCAAAACACATTTTGTTAATTTATTAAAAAGCAAGAGCCAGTAGAACTAAGACAGATAGTCTACATATGTCGGTGTAAGTGTATGTGAATCTGGGAAGCATGTTTAAAGTGACTCCTTCACATGAATGAACTTTTATGGAAAATGCTCTCTCCTAGGGTGGGGATGTCAAGGTAAGACAATTATACTTGGATACCCCTAAACAAAAACACCAACAGGAATTATACTACCAGACATTATTTAGTTTATTTCTCAGCTAGGCTTTTTTTAAGTAAACACAATTAAGAACATTCAATTTATCAGCACACAATGCAAACTCTTTTAGGCATATTTCTAATCATATGCTCCTATAATTGCATTTTCTTCTACTGTTCACAACTAGAAATTTGTTTTCTTTAAATGTGTGTTTTTAAAACCATGAGTTCTTGTGATTGCTCACTTCTCAGAGAGCTAAATGAGCATTGGTTCTCTTTCCCTTATGACTAGTAATACTGTACTAATGAAAAACAGGGCCTCTTTATTTATAATGGCCTTGGGGTCAATTATCAATTTATCATCATGTCCTGCAGATTTAAAATAAAATATGCTGTGCAGTATAACCATTGTACAAAATTGACATTAAGTAGATTCTCTGAGTTTGGACTTAATAAAAAATACAAAGAGTGCTGCCTAAAAGGTTTCTCCAACTATAAATTCTATTAGGTAGCTTTTAATACAAGACAGTAGGAAACTGAACAACTGAATTAGAGAGAGTTTTTTCACTGCTGTTTTTTGTCTCATACATGTGCACAGTCATTGGAGGACCATTTGCTAATTCACAGAAATAATATTTTGTATATCTTTAAGAATAATTCAAAAAATGCCTGATGTTTTACTTATGTCAATCCCTGTGTAGAGCTTAACCTATTTACATCTAATGTCAACCTATTTGCATCAGACGTCCTGTTAACTCTAGTAATTATATGCATGAAATATAAGGAGCAATGCTTTCTTGTGTCCAAAAAAACCTAAGTCCTTCACATTTACCAATTGATTCATATACACCAAACTCAGATAACCTTGTTACCACCCTCCTAGAAGTCTGTGAGATGACATGAAGTTTTATATTTTAGCTCTTATTGAAAATAACTCTAATTCCCACATAAAACCATTACTATCCATGCTGCCCTGTTCATGTGATATTAAGATCAGCATATCCTGCCCATGTATGCATTATGATATAATTATACACACACACATATGTATATGTGTGTGTGTATGTATGTGTATTTTTTTTTTAAGCCCCAGATTCAATGAGCATGTAAAGGCAGAAAGAGAGTTGAAGGTTAATTGCACATTTGAGTGTGAGGTTGTTTATCAACTTTTGAGGAGGATGTAGTCTGCCTGCTGAGTCCTACCCGATGAAGACAGAGGAAACTCTAGGTACGATGCCATCAGTCCCTCAGAAGCACCAGCCCTGCTGGAAGTGCCCAGTAGCCACATGTGGCCGCAGTGGTTACTGTATTAGACAGCATAGTTATAGACCATTTCCATCTTCATAGAAGGTCCTGTTGGACAGTGTTATTCTAGAAAGCGAGGGACCAATTCCTTATTCCTTTAGGTTCCATTACATTTTTAATGGCCCCACTTTTGAAGAGTGACTTAGTCTGGAACTTGAATTGTTGATTCTGTCAATTCTGTATCTTTGTCTACTCCTTACAGTTCATGATTTTTTGTGAGAAGAGTAGAAATGGAATGGAAAAAGGAAATAGAAGAACATAAATGAGTAAGATGAGAGGATCCAATGTATTAGTGATACCAAAGGATTTTGACCATTATTAGTTGAGGTTTGTGTGTGTGTGTGTGTTTTAAGGAGAAAAAAAATCTACAGAGCCTTTAAAAGTAAAAGCTATATTAAGAAATTTTGTTTGTTAGTTTTAAAGGGCTGCCAGAACAGACAGACATTATATTTTCTCAATAATCAGTTTTGTGTTTATAATTTTTCTTCTAAGTTAAATGACAAAAATTAAAGCATAAGAAAATTGGCATATATATCCCTGTCATGGGAATATAAATAAAATACCAGATTTCTGTACTGACTCTTCTTTTATTAAAGGTACTGAAAATATAACAATTTGCTTTTAGATCCTTTCTAAAATACAATAGAGTAAAAAATGTCATTTCCAGAAAAAAAAAAATTGTTTATTTCAGAGAACTACTTCTGGAAATACATGTATCACATTGAACGCCTTAAATTATTTGTGCATATCATCTAGAAAATTGGTTTAAAGTAAACTTTATTGTGTGTGAACTATGCAGGTAATGCTCTTTCCCTCACTTTGCAGCCTGGAAGGGAATTACATTTGGTTGCACATATCTATCTTTTTAATGTGTTTTTCACTATTTACTTTCAAAGTGATTTAAAAAAATAATCATAACAATATCTGACTTCCCCGGGAAGAATTGCTGTATGTATTCATCAGGAACGGGATAGCTTTCTTTGAAAGAAATAGATTCCTCATGAACCACTTACAGTCTGGGTCCAAACTTTGGGTGCCATTATGAGAAGCACACCAACAGGTTGGACAGACAAGGCGGGTTTTCAAGCAGCACCTTCTGCCAAGCCCTCCAAAGCACAGCACACCCCAGCTCCTGTCTGTGAAGTTGATGAATGTACTTCAGACAGGGCTAGGACACAGCTCGGTACAGTTCTCTAAACGGTGATAAATGACCACCTTTGTGTGAAATGGGTTAGGTGGGAGGGCCACCCTTTGACAAGGCAGAAAATGAAATGATTACTATTGCATTCTATTGACTTGTCTGGTTAGAACAGTTGTGCCTCTTCCTAGAGGTTAATTGGACTTGAACTCAAGAAATTAAGAGGTCAGCTGGGGTCACAGCGACAGCAGGCCCACTTTTAACTTGCTGCTAATAACATTTGGCAGAAGGAGGATGAATCTGGGAATTTTAGTCTAGGTGCAGTTCAATTTCTTTAAGAGTGATGGTTTGTACAGATTATTAAACATACCTTAACTTTGTATCACATACAAAAATTCAGTGTGTTTTCAGTTCCTGCCAGGCACTCGAGTATAACTGAATTTTCTTAAAACAACAAACATTAGAATACATGTTATCTTATATATTTATTTATGCATATATATGTATGCATTCATGTTCTTAGAATAGTTATGGAATACTCTCTATTATGAAATGAAGAAGTTTCGATTAAAAAAAAAAATTCAGAAGAGCTTGACAATAACATTCTAATGTATTTACAGGGAGGGGTCTTTTTTCCTACCCAAGACTGAATGCTACCCAAGGTAAGAAAAGCAGATTGGAGTTCTTTATCGTATGAACGGTAAGGCATAGCCTAATGTGTAAACTCTCTATTTCACATGTATGTTTTCAAGCTTCATACATTTTGACTTAAGAATATAGTAAAACAATTAAATTATAACTGCCTCCTAAGAAGATATACCACTTTTAGTCACACAGGACGCATTTCAACTTCATTGTGCTTTTCTTGGTTATTTGACACTTCAGAGTCTCTTGTGTAAACTGACCCTGGCACTGTCCTGTGTGGTACTTGCCACACTGCTGATCTCACAAGGAGTCCAAGTGAGGGGCAGAGTCCCCAAATGCTTTCGAGGGGGAGGAGCAGAGTATACAATGAGCCACAAGGGAACAGAGAGCCTCAAGGGAGACTTGGGAGGAATCTTGGCGGTGTTGTCCAGATGGTGGGGAAAAAGCCACATCACCTAATTAGCGGTGCTGCTCCGGCAGCTGTGTGACTGTGTGACCGGGGGTTGGGGGGGGGCACCATGAGAGAGGCAGGCAACCCCAGAAGTGCTCAGAGCTGATGCTGCCCCCAGCCCTCTACATTACAGATGTCAGTTGATGCCAATCAGGTACTTCTACTGTGTTCCTAAGAAACCTGGGTATGGGGGCTCCTGGGTGGCGCAGATGTTAAGCATCTGCCTTTGGCTCGGGTCATGATCCCAGGGTCCTGGGATTGAGCCCCACGTCGGGATCCCTGCTCAGAGGGAAGCCTGCTTCTCCCTCTGCTTCTCCCCCTGCTTGTGTTCCCTCTCTCGTTGTCTCTCTCTCTGTCAAATAAATAAATAAATCTTTAAAAAAAAAAAAAAAAGATCACTACGTTTGTATCTTTAGGGTAAATACCCAATAGTGCAATTGCTGGGTCATAGGGCAGTTCTATTTTCAACATTTTGAGGAACCTCCATGCTGTTTTCCAGAGTGGCTGCACCAGCTTGCATTCCCACCAACAGTGTAGGAGGGTTCCCCTTTCTCCGCATCCTCGCCAGCATCTGTCATTTCCTGACTTGTTGATTTTAGCCATTCTGACTGGTGTGAGGTGATATCTCATTGTGGTTTTGATTTGTATTTCCCTGATGCCGAGTGATATGGAGCACTTTTTCATGTGTCTGTTGGCCATCTGGATGTCTTCTTTGCAGAAATGTCTGTTCATGTCCTCTGCCCATTTCTTGATTGGATTATTTGTTCTTTGGGTGTTGAGTTTGCTAAGTTCTTTATAGATTCTTGACACTAGTCCTTTATCTGATATGTCGTTTGCAAATATCTTCTCCCATTCTGTCAGTTGTCTTTTGATTTTGTTAACTGTTTCCTTTGCTGTGCAAAAGCTTTTGATCTTGATGAAATCCCAATAGTTCATTTTTGCCCTTGCTTCCCTTGCCTTTGGCGTTGTTCCTAGGAAGATGTTGCTGCGGCAGAGGTCGAAGAGGTTGCTGCCTGTGTTCTCCTCAAGGATTTTGATGGATTCCTTTCGCACATTGAGGTCCTTCATCCATTTTGAGTCTATTTTTGTGTGTGGTGTAAGGGAATGGTCCAATTTCATTTTTCTGCATGTGGCTGTCCAATTTTCCCAGCACCATTTATTGAAGAGGCTGTCTTTTTTCCATTGGACATTCTTTCCTGCTTTGTCGAAGATTAGTTGACTGTAGAGTTGAGGGTCTATTTCTGGGCTCTCTATTCTGTTTTACCCTAAAGATACAAACGTAGTGATCCAAAGGGGCACGTGCACCCGAATGTTTATAGCAGCAATGTCCACAATAGCCAAACTATGGAAAGAACCTAGATGTCCATCAACAGATGAATGGATCAAGAAGATGTGGTATATATACACAATGGAATACTATGCAGCCATCAAAAGAAATGAAATCTTGCCATTTGAGACAACATGGATGAAACTAGAGCGTATCATGCTTAGCGAAATAAGTCAAGCAGAGAAAGACAACTATCATATGATCTCCCTGATATGAGGAAGTGGTGATGCAACATAGGGGCTTAAGTGGGTAGGAGAAGAATAAATGAAACAAGATGGGATTGGGAGGGAGACAAACCATAAGTGGCTCTTAATCTCACAAAACAAACTGAGGGTTGCTGGGGGGAGGGCGTTTGGGAGAAGGGGGTGGGATTATGGACATTGGGGAGGGTATGTGCTTTGGTGAGTGCTGTGAATTGTGTAAACCTGGTGATTCACAGACCTGTACCCCTGGGGATAAAAATATATGTTTATAAAAAATAAAAAATTTAAAAAAAAAAAAAAAAAGGGAGTTAGGGGAAATTGAAGGGGAGGTGAACCATGAGAGACTATGGACTCTGAAAAACAATCTGAGGGGTTTGAAGTGGCGGGGGAGGGGTGGAGGTTGGGGGAACCAGGTGGTGGGTATTAGAGAGGGCACAGATTGCATGGAGCACTGGGTGTGGTGCAAAAACAATGAATACTGTTATGCTGAAAATAAATAAAAAATAAATTAAAAAAAAAAAAAAAAAGAAAAGAAAGAAACAAACAAACAAACAAACAAACCTGGGCATGATGGAGAAATTCTTTTCCTTCTTTGTCTTAGGGAAAAACCCAAAAGAATAACAAAATTTTGGAGAGCATGTACACAGCACCTTTTTAATTTCAGCTTTGTTGAGATATATTGGCATATAACATTGTGCAAGTGTAAGATGTACAATGTGTTGATCTGATACAGTTGTATTGCAAGATGATTACCACCATAGCCTTAGCTGATTCCTCCATCAGGTCACATAATTACCATTTCATGTGTGTGTGTGCATGTGTGTTGAGAACATTTAAGATTTATTCTCTTAACAACTTTCAAGCATATAATATGCTATTTTTAACTCCAGTCACCAATGCTGTGCATTAGATACCCAGAACACATTCATGTTCTAAATGAAATTTGCATGTACCCTTTGATCATTATCTCATTGTTTTCCCTCACTCCTACCCATGATAGCCATCATTCTCTCTAATTCTACAAGTGTAAGTGTTTTAGATTCCACATATAAGTAAGATCATATATTCTCTTTCTCTGCCTGACATTTAACTCAGCATCATGACTTCAAAGTCCATAAAAAAATTACAAACCATATATCTGATGAGGAATTAATATCCAAAATATATAAAGAGCCCATAGAATTCAATAATAACAACAATGACAAAAATCAAACTCTCTGATTAAAAAAGAGCAGAGAAACTGAATCATCATTTTCCCAAAGAAAACATACAAAGCGCCAACAGGCACAGTTCCTTTTGCAAATAAAGTAATTTATTTTTTCTTATATGCCATGGATTTCCAAGAAGAGACATACCACAATAAAACTCAAGGAATACTGTCATATCAAAGGACCATGGTATACCAACCAGACTCTTTTAGCCACCTTAATGCTAAATTTTATTACAGCTTAACTTAATAAATTGCAAAATCCCTAAAACGATCAAAAGAAATGTGCCAGGTTTTGATTTATTTTGTAGAGGAGAAAGTGCTCTGGGCTAGAAATGAGGAGCCTTACATTTTTTGCCACTTATTAAAAATAATCCTAGACAAATCATTGAACTATATTGGTCCCCATCCCCATTTGTAAAATGAGAGCATTCGTTTTATTGATCACTAAAAGCCCTTATAGATTTGAAAATCGGAGCTTCTATGGCAGTAGGTCTCAACCTTGACTGTACATTAGAATCACCTGGGGAGCTTTAAATTGAATTAACCTCCAGGGGTGAACCTGGGCACTGGTGTGTCTTAAAAGTTCCCCAGGTGATTCTAATGTGTAGTCAGGGTTGTGACCTGTAGCTCTATGATATCACGAAATCCAGGCCATGCCTATAACTATGATACTACTCACATTTATCGAGCACTTAATACAGGCACTATGCTTGCCATCAATATATAAATTATGCAATCATTGCAACTTGTTATGAGTTGGGTATAATTAGCCCAATTTTACTCCATCTTCCAAATGAGGAAACTGAGGCTTATCCAGGTGAAGCAAATCAGCCAGGGACAGCCGGCTAGGGAGCCCCAGAGCCAGCAGGATTTGAACCTGAATTGGATGCCAGAACCTGTGCTCCTAAGGACTGCAGTTTGCAGCCTAGGAACAGCTCTTCTATGCGCCACTAAAGAAGCTTCCCTCAGGATCGCAAAGACACCGTGTGGCAGCCTTCCACAGGCATCACATGGAAGAAAAAAAAAATGCTGGGAAAGTCTCTTGCGGGCTGTTAACAATCATCAATCCTTCTCAGCTGTGTTGCTGCTCTTTGTGCCAGGAGGGTAACAGACCTGCTTTCCTAAATCCTGCCTCACTTGAGAGAGAACTGAGCGTCTGCCATCTACCCAGCCGGGATGCAATTCAGAGAGAAAAGCACCAACTCGTATTTGAAGTTAGGCCCAGGTGGGGCAAATGAATGTGGACACCCATGTATCCGTGCAGGGCTTCCACAAAGGAAAGTGAAGGTAAATTCCTCTCCTTTGAACCATAATGCCGCTAATTTATACTGCAGCCTATCAACAAAGCATTAACATGCATTTTACCAAAGGCTCGATTGAAGGGAAGGTAGAGAACAGGCTATAGCTGACATATACATGTGTGTGTGTATATATATATATATATATATATAATTAACCTTTTAGAATATGCTGTGCCAAAATAAAACTAGTAACTTTAGGGCATAGACTCATGCTTTCGGTGATAAAACTAGTTCATTCATTTCACAAATCTTGTTTAATTACCTTCTATGTGTGCCTAGCCCTATACTAGGCACGGAGGTAACTGCAAAATTAGGATGTACCCCAGGTTGTAAAAACTCTGTCTGGTTAACTGAAACACATACGCTTTGTAGATTTATAGTTCTGTTCTTCTCTGAGAATTCACAAGGCTTTATACTTTTTTACTGTGTCATTAAAGTTTTACAAAATGACGTTCGTGTAATAGCACTTGTGTATTTAAATTGGAAAATTGAATTATCTTGTTTCCTTGTACTTTGAAGAGCCAGTGCAAGAGAGACAATGCTGTTTGTATGTGACTGTTTGGAGAAGGTGGGACCTAACAAAAAGGCTGTCTTTCTTCTGTTTTCTTCACTTTCTTTTTTCCCCTCCCCCACCCCCAGCCCACTGAGTACATAGAATTAGGACCCAGAGGGCTTTTGGAGAGGGAAGAATCTGGATGTTTCAGGGTATTAGCAGCGTGGGAATGAGAGCATAAAGAAAAAAAGCAGGAAGAAGAGGGTGACACTGGAATAATTGGACAGTTGTGAACTGAATTATATTTCCCCCACCAAAAAAATTCATATTAAAGCCAGAACCCCTCACATTATTCTCTTTGGAGATAGGGTCTTTAAGGAGGGAATTAAGGTTAAATGAGGTCATAAGGGTGGGGCCCTAATCCAATGAGACTGACGTCCTTATAAGAAGGGGAAGGGCCATCAGACAGCACTCTGTATTTGCACAAAGGTTGTGTGAGAATATTGCCGCTGCCTGCAAGCCAGGTAGAGCGCTGTCTTCAGAAACTGGCCCTGCCAACACTTTGATCTCCTAGCCTTCAGAACTGTGAAAAAAATGTCTGTCATTTAAGCCACCCAGTTTGTAGAATCTTATCATGGGAGCCTGAGCAGACTAATACATGGAGGAAGGCTAGGTGTGGGTGGATAAATGACAAATTGCCCTTGGCAGGGTGCCCAATATGACTGTCACGGAAAGGAATGTCTAATGTGAAATTGAAAGTTTTGTGTGTTTATGCACCGTGGGATTCCTCCTGTGACCTCCACATCTTCAGCAGGGCCTGCTACACTTCTGTGTGGTCATGGTTTACCTCTTGTTTTGTTCCTGGCAGCCAAGAGGCAGAATCTCACACCTGGGAAGATACAATGCAAACCAGGAACAGCATACACAAAGGCGTGCCTGCAGAGAGCTGGTGCCCAAGGGAATACAAGCCAGGGAGAGGAGTGATTTTCCAGAAATCGGGAGGCAGCATTCTCTAGACCTAGAGATACCTATGCTAACATAGAGGCTGAGTGCTGTTAGGAACCTTGGGAATCATTTCTAATTATTCCCTTATTTTAAAGATGAAGGAAATGGTGACATGAGTCATGAGGGCTAAGGTATTTTTACTCTTCATTCTTGTCCAGCTGGAAAACAACAAAGTTTTGGAACTCCAAATTTGGTGCTTTATTGTTTGTTTACTAAAACAGTCTTTCTAATTTGCTTTAAGTTATATATATATATATATATATATATATATAATTTGACCATATATATATTATATATATATATATATATATATATATATTTCCCCCCAGTCTCTAGCCCTGTACCACCTCTTCAAGTTTCCCAGTCCTACTCTGATTTGAAAATTCATACAATAATTATACTCAGTGTTGTTTGAAAGACAAGATGAGGTTATTGAATAAGAAAGTGCCTTACACATTGTAAAGTTGTGTAAAATGTAGGGTGTTTTTATTTTTTATTCAACCACATAGTAAATTTACATAAATATGTTCATTTTTGTCTAATGAGAGAAATTAGATTATATTTTAAAATCAGAAACTGTTCAGACTGGAAAAATACATTCTCTTAACTAGTACTTGACACATTATCATTACTTTTTGTCAGAACACACACATACATGCACACGCTTCTAGTAGAAACATCCAACAGATGAGGGACAAAAATGGAAAGGTGCTGACTTTGCATTTAAATAGGGCTAAGCTCAAAGCTAAGGCCTAGTTATTTCATTTAGTAACTGGAATACATTCCTGAAAATCTCTGTGCCTCAGTTTCCTTCTCTGTGAAATTGGACCAATTACTGGGTTATTGTGGAGAGCAAAGGAGAGATAAAGTATGGTTTCACAAGTGCCACTTATAGAAATACATATTTGTGTAATCCTTGAAGAAATGACTTACCAGTGAAATGGGAAAGGCAGAGTATTGCCATCACAGGGTTGCCCAGTAGATGAAGGAGAGGATACACATAGCAAAATAGTTCACTTTGGGGAATATTACTTAGCCATCAAAAAGAAATGAAATCTTGTCATTTACAATGATGAGGGGGGAGCTAGAGTATATTATGCTAAGCAAAGTAAGTCAGTCAGAGAAAGAAAAATACAGTATGATTTCACTCATATGTGGAATTTAGGAAACAAAACAGATGAATATATGAGAGGAGGAAAACAAAGCAGAAGAGACTTCCAACAATAGAAAACAGAGGGTTGATGGAGGGAGGTGGGCAGGGGAGGACCTAGATCTGTGATGGGGATTAAGAAGGGCCCTTGTGATGAGCACTGGTTGTTGTATATAAGTGATGAATCACTGAATTCTACTCCTGAAGCCAATATTGCACTGTGTGTTAACTAACTAGGATTTAAATAAATATTAAAAGAAAACATCAGTTCCCTTTTGTCTTTTTGAAAGCCAGTCTTAAGTAGATTTAATTTTGTGAAGTGAGAGACCGCTTTTTTTTTTAATTACACTCACAATTATATTAAGAGTTTGTTTCCTTTATATTATTAAAAAAAAAAAAACAGGTATGAGAAATAAACAAGGCTAGGGTAACAAATATATATTTGTTAAAGTGGGTTTCCAGTCAGTCCTTAAAGCTGTTTACCTCAGTAAAGAACTGGCTTACAATTGATCTGATTTTCCGTCAGGGGGATTGTGCTAATGTTAACACAGCTCCGCTGGGTCTGGCACATGAAAAGTGTGGCCCCGGAGGGTGAAGGCAGTTCCTGAAAGGGAAAGAATAGAAGGGCTTTTAAACTCTCCAGTTTCTAGTACACGTGAGATCATATTGGATGTGGTACAGACATTGCTTTGCCCTGAACAGTGGAGCAATTCAAAGACTTTTATATTTTTGCATCACAAGTACCAAAGAAAATATTTACATTTTAATCCATTGCATTTTTAAGCTTTTTAGTGGACATTAAGAATATAGCAATTTTGTCTCAACCTGAGTTAATGTAAAGACAAAAAATTGTAAAGGTAAACATTTATTTCATTAAATGTTTTTATTTCATCAGAGATTTAAACAAGAATATCCACAAGTGAGTGGAAAGGTAAACCAACTTTTAAACACTGAAATAGTAAAAGAAAAAAAAAAAGAATTAGAACAAAGGTATTTTGTTCTGTATATTAATTGATGGTTGGGAGCGATTTAATTCTTGACTGGCTTTTAGATTCTCAGAAATTCCTTTCCTTGTACACTATTTAGCATTTGATAAGGATTCTGACATTTTGGACATGGTTTTTAATTGAAAGTAATAAAGAGATTTTTTAAGTACCCTAAATATTTTACCTAAAAAGAAATATTAATTTTTGTCAATGTAAATGTAAAACTAGAATAAATTCTAGGACACAAAAGATCTATAGCAATCTAAAATACATAATATTCTCATACATTATTTCCTTTTCTCAGTATAAGAATAACTCCCTAAGGTAACGTTTCAGAAAATAATGTTGCTATACTTATTCCAATTTGACTGTGATCAAAAGCCATTACTAAAAACTAAAATGTGTGAGCTATTAATATTAGAAGATATATATCGTGTTTCCTCAATCATTCTAGCTTTTTAACCAAGAAATTAATTAATAGCTTCTTTCTTAGGAAAGGGGTACCTGGCTGGTTCAGTCGGTGAAGCGTACGACTTGATCTCAGGGTTGTGAGTTCAGGCTGCACATTGGGTGTAGAGATTGCTTAAAAAAAAAAAAATCTTAAAAAAATTTAGGAAAATATTAAATACACTGCTGTTTTAGGTACTTTAAGGAATAAAAAATCAAAGAGCAAAATGGTAAAATGAGGAATTGTCTTGAGTTCAATATAGTCCAAGAAATGATAGAGAAAGATAGAGTTAAGACTTAGAAAATAAACTAGTTCTCAATTATTTCCAAAGCCACTAAAAACTCCCTTGTTACTCCAATGGATACAATATTCCCAATAAATAAGTAAGTAAATAAATAAATGTAGGTTAGGCTAAATAACAGTATATGGAAAAAGGCATACAAATCAATTTTGTAATATTTTCCCAAAAGTGAGCATTAATTCCTTCATTGAATGTCTTAGAAGTTAGATAAGTCTAGGCTGTTCAGATAGAAAAGAAGTTTTCATTCCATAAATATAAACTCTAAAGGCTCCAATCTGTTCAGTGGAAGAAGTTATCTGGAAAAAATAAATGGAATCTTCATTGAGAATACTACTTATGTTGACAACAATATGTTTGTTGAAGTTCAGAAGAGAATCTCTCCATTAGATCATCTGAATCAGGATGTGAAGCAGTTTTTCACTAGTAAAAGGTCACCACAGTAGCTACATGTTGTTTTCAGGCTTCTTGCAACCAGTAAGTCCTTTCAAACACCCCACAGTTTTCGTGTAAGAAATTACTTCTCTTCCACTGTGTTCAATTTTAGGAGGTTGCCAAATCAAGTTGCTGGGTCCTCTCTCCAGGGAAATCTGGTTTTTGAAGACTTCTTTTAGAATCCCTCACACCTGTATAGCCACATGGATTTTTTTTCACTCAAGGGCTGAGGAATATGAGGAGGAAAAAATGGTCAACATTTGTTTCTTCATTTCAGCTACAGATCAGTTTCTGCTTTTTAACCCTAGACAGTTGCCTGCTTTCTCTTATATATATTATATATTATATTATACTATAATATAAAATTATAAAATATAATTTTATATTTTATAAATTATAAAGTATTATAAAATCATAAAATATAAAATTGTATATATTATATATAAAATTTTATAATTTTATATATGTTATATGTAAAATTTTATATTATATATAAAACTATATATTAAAATATATAAAAATATATATTTTATATATATATATTTTAAAGATTTTTTTTATTTATTTGACAGCAGAAGCAGCAGGAGCAATAGACAGAGGGAAAGAGAGAAGCAGACTCCTGAGGAGCAGGCAGCCTGATGTGGGGCCTCCATCCCAGTACTCTGGGGTCATGACCTGAGCCAAAGGCAGACACTTACCCAACTGAACCACTTAGGTGCCTCAACAGTTGCCTTCTTCAATATTCCTTTGATATTCTAAGTGACTCCCTATTCTTACAGTAATTTTTCTTTTGGCCAAGAGTGAGACTTGTTTTTTGCTAGAAATTAAGAGCCATAAATTCTAAGAGTCTACAATGCAGTTAGCCTAATTCTTAACTCCAAAACCTCTTAGGCCGACCATACATATTGGTAAGTTGAGACACAGTTCGGCCAAGAGTTCAATCTGGCATGGAAGTGATCAAAGCCATCCAGTTTCTGCTACCTGTGATATCATCTGGCAAATGAAACAGGCATTGCTTTCCCCTATTATTTATTGAATGCTTGTCATGTGTCCAGCAGTGTGATGAGGACTGGGTATGAGTTACATCATTTAATCCTTATAACAAACTTATAAATTAGGTCCTAGTGTAATAACCATTTTGCTTAAAAGAAATTGATACTTAGAGGGGGTACACTTAGAGAGTTTCCTCAAGTCTCACAACCACCAAGTGGCAGAACTAGAAGATAGAAGTCCTTCAGAGATTTGCTAAAGAAAGCACAATTTGGAAAGACATATAGGTAAAGTTTTCTCCAGAATATTTTCTTCCACTGTTAGAAGTGCTTTTCTCCAGTTAATTCTTTTCCTTCCTTTCTTCCTTCCTTCTTCCTTGCTTGCTTCCTCTGAAGATAGATCTCTTTTCACTAATCTTCCAGATTGTCTGACTGGTCAATGACTGCCACTGACTCAAACTTCTCAACTGAGTGAATCTAATCCATCAAAAATTCTGACTTGGGGGATTTCGTTTTTTTATTCCTTCACTCTTTCTTTGGTAATCATCTGCTCAAAAGAGAAGATTTTTCAGTTCCTAGACCTGGGGAGAAAAAGATAATAAGTGCCTTTGGTGCTTGTCCTAAGCCATGGAGTTCATTCCAACTTTTATCAGTACTTAAGAAATTATTTTGATGTTCTAATCTGAAGATTCACTAGAATTAATCTTTATTTGGTTTTGAACACAGATGTGAAAGAAGTACAATTTGGTGTGTTCTCTCAAAATCCTACATTTTACCATCTTTCAAAACCTCCATTCTTTTATTTTCATTTTATTTATGTAGTTAGTTTTAAAGATTTTATTTATTTATTTATTTGACAGAGAGAGAGATCACAAGGAGGCAGAGAGAAAGAGGGGGAAGCCGGTTCCTTGCTGAGCACAGAGCCGGATGCAGGGCTCCATCCCGGGACCCTGAGATCATGACCTGAGCCGAAGGCAGAGGCTTAACCCACTGAGATGCCCAGGTGCCCCACAAAACCTTATTCCTGACATGAGTCTATAGAAGAATTTACCATTTAAATGAATATTAACTGTGACTAGAAGAATAACTTATAGAAGAAAGAGGAGCAGTTAGAAAATTGTCTAAGAGAAAACATGTATTTAAGAATCTCTGAAGTTGAGGTTAATTAGTGTAGGTATATTTTAACCCCTGAATGCTTATGCATGTATTAAATGATTCTGATATTTAAATATCTTATGAACATGTAATATTAAATGTATCAGAAAAAGTGAACCCTATCAAGATCACTTAGGGGCTCATTGAAGAATAGACCAATTGATCTTAATGACTGAAAGAATCTTTGAATTCATTAGAGAGAGAAAAAAAAAATTGCTTTTTAACCCATAGCTTTATGTATGGTTATTATAAGGTACTGTTCCTACAACTATAAACTAAATCAATTGTTCCAAGTAGATTACATCTAAACTGTTCTTAGGGCTAAAGAAATCTATTGGTTTTCCGAGCCAGTCCACTTATATTAGAAAAGGGATTGTTTGATAGAGTATTCTCAAGGATTATCACCAAGAAAGATTGGGTAGAGCTCTTCAAACTTCCCAGTCAGGAAATTGTGGTTAGTGTTCTGTTCCTTGTTGGGAATGAGGAAAGCTTCAGCAAAGATCAGTATCAGCTGAACGACATCACCTGAGGACTTTCCTAGATGGGACCAAGGTTATCTCAGATGGCTTTCCCTTCTCCTTATGTTCTTAA
Source organism: Mustela erminea (assembly GCF_009829155.1). Lineage (NCBI taxonomy): Eukaryota > Metazoa > Chordata > Mammalia > Carnivora > Mustelidae > Mustela > Mustela erminea. Next base: position 126,932,579 of record NC_045616.1, read on the forward strand.
TAACCAGATGAGCCTTGATAAGCAGTACAGAATACAAAATATTAAGAGATGTCAAGACAATGTCAGGACAAATTGACAGCCTTGTTTGCTTTTAAAGTATTGTTCAAACAGCTTTCACTCTAGCCAATTAATCCATAACTGTATAATATGCTAATGGACCACCATAAAATGCTCATTGATTTTTTTTTGGTTTTGTAGAAATGTAAACTAACTTGAAAATCAGTGAAGTAAAACCAGGCTGCTGTAAAAGTGATGGTGTGAGTCATTATTCAGGGGAAATGCCTGTGGTCATGTCAGTCCATCAGAACATTTAGCATCACCTAATTCATCACCATGGTTAAGGACAGAAAATGGATTTTTTCCGGAAGTATAACCTCTTAGATACCTTCTCTTGACTATTTGATTTTATTAATATGGTCTCCAAAATTTGGTGATGTTAATGATAGAATGGTTTATTATGTGGGCTGTAATGTTCCATGGACTTTCCTGATAATCTTCCTCTGTACTTGCTAGTTAAGAACTTTAATATTAACTTGTTCCTTCATCAGTAAAATAGGGGTACAATACCTACTTAATATCGTGTTTATAAGGCTTAAATTAGATATTGAATGAAAGCATTCAATATATACCAGATATTTAATAAATTGCAGGTAGTTTTATATCATTATTGTTAATATCAGAGACCATGAGTTATGGAACCCTTGTATAAGAACTATGAGTTTTCAGTAGTGCTGCAGAGATTTCAGCTGTTGGGAGGGTTAAGCTATGTGTCTCTTGTGTATCCCAATCACAGGATTTCTTAGAAGAGTCAGGGCTGGAATTGCTAAGAGATCCACTGGAGGAGCCGAAGGCCAGGATGCAGCTTTAGGGCAGTGTGAAGTAGTCCCATCAATACTTGATTTGGATAGGCAAAGAGGTGGAGGCTTCCACCAATCCCACCCCACTCAATCACAATAGTTAACAGCATAAATTAATAAAAATAATTTAAGTAATAGAATTCAATAATAATGGAAGAAGAGAAATAGAGATATTGAAATCAGTGAAAGAAATAAATGCATTTAATAAATCCAGGCATTATGCTAATGAGAAAGCTAATCAAAATGTTATGTTATGCATGATTCCCTTTATATACTATTCTCTAAATGGCAAAACTATAGAAGGATAACAGGTTAGTGGTTACTAGGGAGTAGGCATGGCAGCATAGGGATTGGGTAGCATAGGAGAGTCCCATTGTGGTGATGAACAGTTCTGTGTCTTGACTGTGGTAATGGTGTCATACATGTGATGAAATTTCTTAGAATTACACACACATGCACACACAAGTGCATATAAAAACTGCTAAAACCTGAATGTCTGTGGTTACCAGTACTGTGTAATGTCAATTTCCTGGCTTTATATTGTATTGTATACATTTCTTTAGATCTTCTAAATGCAAAGAAAGTTTTTTAAAAAGTGCATGGGGCTTTCTGTACAAAGCTTTGCAGGTTCTGTGAGAATATAACTATTTCAAAATACAGAGTTTAACATTTTAAACACAAAAAAGAGGACTGAGGGAATGATCACAAAAGGCCTAAGATAAAATGTATAACTTAATAATTACACAGAAAATCTATTTAAGAATAAAAATCCATGAAATACAGATTTGACTATATGATTTTTAAACATCTGCATTCCCAAATATACCATGAATATATTAAAAAATCAAATACAAACTGTCAAAATTATTTATGGCAAGATTTACAGATGAAATGTTGTTCCCAGTAATATACAAAGACCTTTTATTGTTAAAATAAGAAAAGGCAAAACTCCCAGAAAAAATGGGTTACAATATGATAGTATAACTAACAAGAAACAAGAAAAATGTCAAATAAATTAGGTGGTGGGCATTAAAAAGGGCATGTATTGCATGGAGCACTGGGTGTGGTGTGTTAACAATTTTGGAACACTGAAAAAAATTAAATTAAATTAAATTTTTAAAAATCATTAAAAAATTAAAAATTTTAAAAAAGTGTATCACCATGAAAAAAAATGTCATTATTTACCACAGATCCATTAAAATTGACATTATACAAGTATCTTTATTAATATAGAAAAATATTTATGATTTACTAATAAGTGAAAACAGTAGGTAATATAGAAATAATTTTAATAGAAATTTCTTATTTTCTCTTCAATCTTTATCATTTAAAGTTAGCAGTTCCAGTATTTAAATTATATTTTGAGTTACATGATTTTTATAGTTTATTTTTATTTTTTTTTTAAGATTTTATTTATTCATTTGACACAGAGAGATCACAAGTAGGCAGAGAGGCATGCAGAGAGAGAGAGAGGAGGAAGCAGGCTCCCCGCGGAGCAGAGAACCCGATGCGGGACTCAATCCCAGGACCCTGAGATCATGACCTGAGCCGAAGGCAGCGGCCTAACCCACTGAGCCATCCAGGCGCCCTATAGTTTATTTTTAAAAGATTAATTATATAATCTTGTTTTACTTTAATTTTTTTAAAAAAATTCTTATTATAAGTGAAAAATTATAGTCATGCACATTCAGCAACATGGAAATACATAATATTGAAAGTAACCCATCACCCAATAAAAGCTACTCTCAAAAAATAAAAACAACTGTGGAGTTTTATCATAGAAATAAAATACATTAATCTCAATTAATACTGATTATAAAAGAAAAAGTAGGGGCACCTGGATGACTCGGTCAGTTAAGTGTCTGCCTTCAGCTCAGGTCATGGTCCCAGGGTCATGGGTTCCAGCCCCAAGTCAGTCTCCTGCTCAGCATGGAATCGGCTTCTCCCTCCCCTCCCAGCTCCTGCTCTCTCTCCCTGTCTCTGTCTCTGACCCTCTCAAGTAAATAAACAAAAGAATTTAAAAAATAATAAATAAATAAATAAATAAGAAAGTAAAATCCACTTGGTCTTTTTTCCTTTCAAACATGAATATCAACCCGAAATATTGGTTGTGTTCAGTTAAAGTAATACTCTATACATTTCTTTAGATCTTCTAAATGCAAAGCACTGAATAAATTCCAAAGGAATAAACTCAGTACCTCCACAAAATAATGATACTACAATATAATTGCAATCATTACAATAGAAAAAGTAATGAAAGAAATACCTTCTAATACCATAAATTCTTATTATAGTTTCTCTTGATTGAATAATGCTTTTAATAACAGAAAAAAATACTTAAATATCATCAATTTTCTTATATTTCAATAGCCAAAAATACATAATTTGTGATTTTAATATTTTAAATTTAATTTATTTAATATTTTAACATTTGGGTCATGATGTTCATTAAAAGAAGCTAATCCTTATTGATTAAAGAAGTGTAATATTGGAGATTTGGAAACATTAACAAAGAAACAAGAGAAACTATAGATTTTATGGTTATTATTACTGAATATTTAAATTTTCTGATAATAAACATTTAATTCTTTAAACGTATCTCATGCTTTTTCACGTGATTTTTTTTCAAGAGAGAGATTTGCACATGCAAGGAGGAGAGGGAGAGAATCTTAAGCAGACTCCATGCCCTGCGTGAAGCCCGATGTGGGGCTGAAGGCACGGCTCCACTTGGAGCTCCAAAGCAGGCACCATGTCATGACCCTGACATCATGACCTGAGCCAAAATCAAGAGTCAGATGCTTAATTGACTGAGGCCCCCAGGTGCCCCTCGCATGATTCTTTTTTCTGTGGTTCTATTATCACAACATAATGAATGCTCAGGAAATATTTCTACAAAACCTAAAAAGAAACCCTGAATAGAATGAATGTGAATCTTGTGTTTATTATCTCACTGAAATAGTCACATCTCAAAACAGTTGCTATAATAGATCCTACATTGGTATGAAAAGATGTACCCTCTGTTACTTGTGAATATTTGCAAATGAAGCTAGTAATGATATTGTGCTGAAGGGCGTTTCCAGAGAGCTGAATCTGATGCCTCACTTTTTTTTTTTTTTTTTTTTTTTGTGGGTAGGTTGTGTTAAGGGAAGTTTTTTTGTGCTCTTTATTTTGTTTTGTTTCTTTACCATCATTCTACTCTTTTTTTAAAAAAGATTTTATTTATTTATGTGACACAGGGAGAGATCACAAGTAGGCAGAGAGGCAGGCAGAGACAGAGAGGGGGAAGCAGGCTCTCCACTGAGCAGAGAGCCCAACACAAGACTCGATCCCAGGACCCTGAGACCCTGAGCTGAAGGCAGAGGCTTTAACCCACTGAGCCACCCAGGTGCCCCCATTCTACTCTATTTTTAAAAATAAAAGAAAAACTGTTACTGTTTAAGATGACTAAGGAAGTCTGTTTTGGTCATGGGAGAAATGTGACCCTGTGGTTCTAGAACAAAAGTAGAGGCAAGGAATGCCCTATACAAACAAGATCTATTGTTTTGTCAGTGGAGAGTCAATTGACTTGGTTAAGGTGGGTTAGTTTTTATCCCTTTAATAAATACACAGTTTCTATCTCTTTAATAAATACACAATACATGGGCTATTTGGAAGGTTTCTTCTTCTAGGAAATCATTAAATAATTCATATAACAAACTTATTAGTTGTTCATCACTTTGCTAAATACTGAAAATACAAATATAATTGGGATATGATCTCCATCTTTGTAGAATGTCACAAAGAGGCTGAGAGCTAAGCAATTTTTGCAGTATATTATAAGTGATAAGAAAAAAAAGGTACAAAAGAGAAGCCAAGGATTATGATGCTTTTTTTTTTAAGAGAAAATTTCAGTAAAATCTGGTCAAAAAGGGTTACAGAAGTTTATTTTGCAGGGTAAGTGAGATTTTGCCTATCAGTAAGTATGGAAATGATAATCCAAATAAAGAGGAAAGTATGTGTGTGGGGCTATTTCTCAATTCCCAGTTCTGTTCCATTAAAGTCACTACTTTCCAAAAAAAGAGAAGAGTATATACAAGTGCAACATATAAAGCAATACAGAACCATTAGTATCCAGTACAGAAGGAGCTTAAGCATGGTGTTGCAGACAGACTCTGAGCTACCCCTGTCCATGTCCTCATGTCCTCATGATCCCCTATCTCCTGGTCTTCACACCTTTGTGGAATTATCTCCCCTTAATGGTGGGTTGGACCTGGGATTTTCTTTTAACCAATAAAATGTAGTAAAGGTGATAGATTGCTACTGCTGCATTTACATTACGTTGTATAAGACATGTTTTTTGGTATCAGATATGCTAGGAGAATTGTTGGCAACATCTGGAAGTTGTGGGTAGCCTCCAGCCAGCAGCTAGCCAGAAGCTGAATGCCTCAGTCCTACAGCCCTAAGGACATGGAATCCATGACCAACCTAAGTGGCCTTAGAAATGAATCCCTTGGCACCTGGGTGGCTCAGTGGGTTAAGCCACTGCCTTTGGCTCAGGTCATGATCTCAGGGTCCTGGGGTCGAGTCCCGCATCAGTCTCTCTGCTCAGCAGGGAGCCTGCTTCCTCCTCTGTCCCTCTCCCTGCCTCTCTTCCTACTTGTGATCTCTCTCTGTCAAATAAATAAATAAAATCTTTAAAAAAAAAAAAAAGAAAGAAAAGAAATGAATCCCTTCCCTGGTGGAGCCACCAAGGTGAGACCCTATCCCTGGCAAATGATTTGATGGCAGCCTGGTGCAGTCCTAAGCCCAGAATGCAACAGATGTGCCAGACTCTTTCCCCAGAGAAACTGTGGGATGATAAATTGTGTTGTTTTAAGCTACTAGGCTTGTGGTAATTTGTTATGCCAGGATAGATAACTAATACAAATGATGAAGAGAAATAGAGTGGAAGACAAGGAGAGAGATCACGGAGAGTCTTCGGTTAGAGAACGTACCAGTAAAATAAAAAACAGCAGTTAAGTTGCTGTTCCAATGGGCTAGTGAAGAGACAATAAAGACTGTAAGGTAGTAACAGAGTAAATGAAGAAACATTCCTCTAGTTGATAGTTGAGGAGCAAAACGATTCTAGGCAGAGGATGCAACAAGCAAAACCTAATACCCTTCCTTACTCTCCCCCCTCTACATACTCACAGGATACCTGTCTTTATTAAAAATACAAAACAATTTTAAAATTATTCATTTAACTTATGTTTGTTTGTTACTTATCATATTCTAGGAATTATTTTTTTTTACTGCCTAGAAGTAACAAGTGATAAGGAAAAGCATACACATGCATTTCTACAAGATTTAATTTAATGAAAATTTTTAAAGTGTCACCATGCAATTGGTCCAGTCTACTGTCTCTGACATTGGCTCCAAGGGCATGATGTGGCAGTTGTTTGGAGCTTGAAGTTCTGGGACTGTCTCCGATACCCACTAGGTTTCTTCAGTCATCTTCAGGATTATCAGAAAGCTCAACAAAGCTGGTCTGGAAAAATATTAATTTGACCCTGCAATAGAGTCATTATGTTAAGCACGATAAGGAATAGTTCCTATCTGCGAGTTCTAAGGAAAAAGACATTAATTAGAACATAAAAGTATATCCATACTGAGGAGTACACATGGTAAATACATCTGGAGTACCCAGAAATGCTGTTTCCTGCTTTTACTTCTAGATCCCAAAGGAATTCCTCTGTGTTCAGTCACCTTGTTTCCCTTCTTTGTCATGATAGTTAATTAAATTGTCCAATTTTATTTGGAAGATAGCTATATTTTTACTCTATAGCTTTTATCTTTTTGAGATAAGCTTTGTGATTATATTCCCTACTGGAAAAGCAAAAATAATTATCAGATTTTAACAATAATTTTAATCATTCAGTTGTCAGTTTTATCAAATTTAGCAGATGGAAGCAAGTGGTAAAGAAATTTAAGAAAACAATTGTCTCAATATATGGTCCATATAAAAAGGAATATTTTTTTCCTTTGTACAACATTGGAGACCAAACTTGTTTAATCATAAAGACTTCCACATTGTTGAGTATTACTAGAGATTGTCCTGTCTTTGGCAACTTAACTCTATAATCTCAGTTCTCTTTCATATGGATACTTACCAAGGTTTTCTTCAAAACAGACCAGTTTTAATATGTATGGAACGTGTGTTACCAGCCATAATCCCTCTTCTCTATGAGCTTCTTAAAATTTTAAGACAAGTTTTATTGTGATAGCCAATCTTCAAAGATGTCTGCTCAACTGACCATGCCTGCCAGTATTTGTGTTCTGCAGTGCCTCTACTTTAAGCTGGCTGATGCAGTAACAAGTTTAGAGCTAATGCAATGCAACCAAAATGACTCTGTGTGACTGTCAAAGTTATAGTAGAAGTTTTTGCTTTGAAGTCTTGGAAGCCTTGCTCAGGAAGCCAACCCCCATGTAAAATGTTGCCCTGCCACAATACTGCCAAGTTACAAGGAAACGTAAGGTGACCACGTGGTGAGGCCTTGGGAAGAGCGAGATCCTCAACCACCCCTCACTTCTCCAGCCATCCCAGCCTACGTGCCTGATGTGAGTGATGAAGCCTCCTGGTCATCTAGACACCCAGCTGGGCCATTGCTCAATTGCTGAGAGACGCTAAGAACTGTCCAGCTGAGGTCAGCCAACCTGCAGAATTGTGAGCGATAGGAGTAAATTGTTATTTTATGCTGCTAAGTTTGGGGATGCTTTATTGGATGGCAATAGATAACCAAAATATTTAGTCCCTGGAAAAATTGGTTGGTTTCCTTTACTGATATATCCATCACTGGTTACTTCATGAAGAGTTTATGTACAGAGAGGTTGAATTTTACATGAATCATGATTTTAAGGGTAAAATTTGTATGCCCATTAAGCAAGAACTTACCCACCTGTTTGACTTTCAAATAATTTTATTTCTCACTTGATAAACATTTTGGCACTAGCAGAAACACCAGGAAAAGGATTTAAAAAACTGTTTCTTTTATTTCTGAAAAGATCAAATTGTGGAGTCATTTACATAATAAATGCAGGGCTCTGGCAAAATTGATTTTCCACTTAAAATTTATCCAAACCTTCAGGTTTTACTAAGGAACATATCTTTCTTGGAACACTTAGTTTCCCTCACTTTCCATGCCTGCAGTAGTAGTTGGCTTACTTATCAGGACCATTTACGTCACTTGATTACTGAATAAAAGAATTTCAACACTTATATTCGATTGGTAACGATATGCCAGGCACTACTGTAAGCACTGGGAATGGAACAGTAAACAAATAGTCCCTAACTGTTTGGAGTTTACAGATTAGTAGAAATGACCATCACCCGAAGTTTCCAAGTTTTCTCTGTTCATGGACCTTGTATTTTCTAAATGAGTTTTTTCATGGTGCTCCTAGACGAAAAGAAGTATACAACATTCCATTTAATAAGTAGTGAAGTCCAAAGCACTTAGTAGGTAATTTTTTTGTTCTAACAACTTACTGCATGTAAACAATACACATAAACTTAAAGAAAAAATTCATTCTTGCATAACTACAATTACTTCGGACTTGGGCATCATGCAGGTTCTCAAGTGTTGGAATCCGATTGGACACCACTGCCCTCATTTGCTATATTACGTTTATACGTAGTCCTTTTTTTTTGTATTACAGGAACCACTGAGAACTCAGCTTCCTAAAGATATGATGACTTTTTATCTTCTAGCACCATCTAATAGAGGAACTGTGAATGAACTTGGACTTTTAGTTTATATAGTTCCAGCAATACAAAGGATCACTGTGTTTCTTTTAAACTTTTAAAATTAAAAAACAAATTAATATCCTGGAGCACCATTGTGAGTTTACTTCAGTGCCTCAGTGTGCTGTTTGGGAACCGAAGAAAAGACAAAGAATGAAGAATAATAGAGCCTGGCTGTAATGCCAGAGTTGGATGCTTACGGGGTTTCCCCCTCCCAAATTCAGCACAGGTCAGCTACCAGATTAAAATTTGATGTAAATTGTCTTCATCAAAATAACCACCCAGGAAAGATCATCAATACTCTGATATATTTGTGAGTGGGGAAAATCCTATCTACCGAATTCATGAGACCTGAAGGTCAATTATATCTAAGTAGAGTTAAAAATTAAATAATTAATTGGTCATGACAAGAGCTATAAATGCAGAAACAAGGCTAAATAATTCATTTGGAATACACACTTGTCCTCCGTATATAGCATGTTTTGTCTTTCAACATGAAGAGTGAAATAATCTTTCTTACATCTCAGAAATTCAGCGTGGTTGTGGAGATGGAAGTCCTGTCTACCAGATATAGTACAAAGAGAAAAAAAATCTCAGAACTCTTATAACCTACCTATTATATATATAATATTATATGTAATAAAATAAATATACAGATTATAAAATACCCTATACCTACTTGGAAAAAACTAGTCTTTGTTATCCAAAAGAGAACTCAGACTTTATCTATAAAATAAGATATAAGGATTTTGTCATTATACTGAAGATAATTAGAGGTACAAATATCTCAGACAAGGTCCTTTAGGTATCTTTGTATTATATCATTTAATAAAGAGATTGTGAAAAAAGAGGGAATAACTCTATGAAATATCAAATTTAATTTACTTATATTTCAAGAGCACTTATTATGTATCTGTCTTTTAACATGTATTCACAGCCAACAGTAGAACATTTACTATTGTTAACCAATTGAATTGTTGGGGGAAGAAATTGCACACAGACAGCCCATCGGTCATCTTCACTTAGTGATGTTTCCTGGCCTATACCCCTTAGAAATTTTTCAATGTAAAATTAACATTTAAAATTCTGTTGTTTCAAAAGGAAGTCTGAATTATGATTTTCTTATGTATAATGGAAGATCTGGTAAATGTGGCCTTGAGGGAAGCATCTGATGCTATGTGGGGATGTGTCTTTAAAGGGCAGCTCACTCACCAGTTCTGTTCTCTGTTTATATCCTAGTTATATAACTTATTTGTAATTTATGCCTAGGCCGGTAAGCATTTGAATTTGTGAATTCCATTAGAAGATAGTTGATTTATCCAGATAATGCCTAAATAATAAGAGTAGTCACAGAATGATGATAAATATTTTAATGTAGGGCATGTAAAAGTCTCTTAGTTTTACAAACCACACCCATAATTCAGCTTTCTTCCCCCACCCCTTTGGAAGAAGTGCAAAGATAAAGCAATATTTAATGTGTCTCCTCAATCGCAGCCAAGTTTTACAAACTGAACTTGTGATGTAAACTTATGGTGAGGGAGACTTTCAGGAAAGCAATTAATGAGAAATAGTAATCATGCAGAAAATTTAATAAAATATGTAGATTCACTATGGAAATCTAAAGACAACTAAAGGTAAATCTTTTATAGTAAAAATTTATTTAAATTACAGATTAAAAATACATAAGGATAGAAAATTGCCAATGACTAGAAGGAAATAAATATGCCTCACTTTCTCTCTTTATTTTAAATATAGCATGTTTTAATTCTATCACTTATTTTTGTATGTTTATTTCTCTTAAAAGCAATTTGAGGTGATTCATAAAACAGTATAATGTAGAATAGGGTCATTAAAATGTGAAAAGACATAGAACATAAGGGGTTGGATAATCATCCTAGTTGATTTAGAATACTGTATTTGTGCACTAAATTTAGAAATCTTGATATCTAAAACAAAAATTCAAGAGGAAGGAAGAAAGGAAGAAAGAAACTTTGTAAATTATTCTTTCTGTGGTAGGAAGGATACACATTTATCTAAAGAAACATTCCTGCATAAAATTAAAAGGTAAATGTTACATGTGGTGCCGTATTTATAAAGAAGTTTGCTGATATTAAAAATGAAATAAGTCAATCAGAGAAAGACAACTATCATATGATCTCCCTGATATGAGGAAGTGGAGATGCAACATGGTGGGTTAAAGGAGTAGGAGAAGAATATATGAAGCAAGATGGGATTGGGAGGGAGACAAACCATAAGTGACTCTTAATCTCATGAAACAAACTGAGGGTTGCTGGGGGGAGGGATGTTGGGAGAAGGGTGTGGGGTTATGGACATTGGGGAGCGTATGTGCTATGGTGAGTGCTGTGAAGTGTGTAAACCTGGCAATTCACAGACCTGTACCCCTGGGGATAAAAATATAGTATATGTTTATTAAAAAAAAATAATAATAATTAAAAAAAAACAAATAATGATAGCTTAAACAAGTGTAGGTAACATTTTCAAATGATCTCCAAGAGTCCCATTCCCTGATGTATGTTCTCTATATAACTCTATCCGCTTGAGTGTGGGTCTGGGAATATAAAGGCTTTTAATTCCATGATTAAGTTGTACAATATAACCACAGTGATGGGATTTTGCAAATTCCATTAAAGTACCAAATCAATTGACTTTGAATTCATCAAAAGGAGATAATTCTGAGCAGGACTGATCCACTCAGGGGAGCCTTTTCTAAAAGAAGAGACTTGCGGTGCCTCAGTAGAGAACCTCCTGCTGGGATGGTCCCCCAAATCTGAGAACCATCCCTGGCTGATGACTGGCAAGAAAATGTAACTTGAGTGCTACAACCACCGTGACCTGATGCTGCCAACCCGGGAGCTGGGAAGAGGCCTCCGAGCGTTATGTGAGATTGCAATTCCAGCCAATGCCTTCCTTCAGGCTTGTGATACTCTGAGCAGATGACACAGTTTACTGATACCTAGATTACTGCATTTACTCATAGTAAATGTGTTCTCTTTTAAACCACTAGGTTTGTGGTAAATCCATTATGCAGCAACAGAAAACTAATACAAAAACACATAATTTCATTTCTTTTTCACCTAAAAGTATCCTGAAGATGAATGGCTCAGGACCAATGTTAATCTGACTCAACAGGAGACAGGCAGCTCTACAACTTTGCCATTCTTCCTATCACTTTGTGATACAAAATGGTGGCTCGAAATCAGCAATCACATCTCCTCGTAAGTATAAGGAAGAAAGAGCAGAAGAAAGGGCACATCCATTCCTCTTTAAGAAGTCTTTGTGCTTTTATCTTCCTGGCCATTATTTTGCTGCCAGCCATGTTATCTACATGTGTCGTTGAGAAAAGGAAGGATTTTGATAAGCTAGAGAAACAGAAAGCTAGCATGCTACTAGATTGTTTCTCTTAAATGAAAGCTATATTAAGGGGCTAGATTACAACAAACTTATGTCTATTCTAGGTTATTTTTGGAAGAGGGATCTATATGCTGTCAAATTATGGAAAAGATCAGACTTTGCATCCAATTACAGTCCCACAATTTGCTATGTAGATTGAAAGACTGGAGTAATTTCTCTGAGCATCAGTTTGTTTTTGTAATCTGTAAAATATAGGCAATTATTCTAAAGTGTAGGCATTGTTGGGGGAGACATGTGAGATGAGGTGCCAGTTATGAAATGTTACTCTATAGTGTAGTAGCTGCCTTCAGTTACTAAGGAGTATAGATCATGAGGTTGTGTTAGTTAGGAATATTGTACTTTTTTTTTTCTTTATCAGATAAGGACTTTTACATCAGCTTCAGCATTTGGGTAAATATATAATTGAAACCACAGATTACTGCAATAAATATCATGGATAGAAAAATAAATGAATGTGTTTTTAATCTACCAGCTTGTTCACAATTTATCTAAACACTATAGGAAAACAAAATGGAATTCCAATAGACTTGTCAGGAATGAATTGGTTCCCAGAAGTATGGCCATGTAACTGAGTAAAACAAGCTATTAGATAAGCCCACTTAGAATAGCCAATTTAAATATCAAAGAATATCTTTTAAGAAAAATGAATTATGTTAAATTGACATTGACTTACTTTGTTGATGATTAACCAACAATTTTAGCTGCCGCTTAAGTTGTTCGTTTGGATGTAGTAAACCAGTTCTGCTAATGTGGAAGAGGTATAAATTTCTCTTTTGCTAGAGCTGGTAAATATTTATCTACTTCCTTATTAGAGAATATACATTTTGTTTACCAAGAAGTCAAAGTGAAATCAGGGTGAAGGGATTAAGACAGAGCTCTACTTTCTTTATCCAAGATATTTAAATTACCTGTTTTGTTTTTCAAAGAAGTCTTTTCTCTGCATTTTAGCTGTAGGACCAGAAAATAGGCTTTGGAAATGTATTAATAGACTTAAAATTATGGTAGGCTTTATGATTCAGACTTGGGATGACTCCTGCAAGTTGAATTAAAATGACAAGAGATTTATACATGCTACACACACAACACTCCTACATAACTATTTTATTATTCTCAATCACTTGCTCAATATGCTAAAATAATGTATAGCACAATGATCACAGTTGGAGTGGCTATAAACCAAACTTGATTCTCTCATACATAAGATAGAAGATTAAATGATCTAGTCTTGTAGTGTCGTTTAGAAGAAAGAAAATGTGTTTTGGGGGCACATGCAGAACACTAATTGGTCCCATATATTTTGGATTAATGTGTATATGAATTCAGAGTGTTGTTTTGTTATATATAAAATAACAAAAATACAAAAATAATATATTTCTCTGTGTATATATATCCTTATATGTGTGTGTGTATATATACACATATATTTGCATTTTGTGGTTGATAACATTTACATGTCAAGAATCCTAGCAGTAGCAAAGTCCTTTATACCAAAGGCAGATAAAAATTTCAGGAAATTTATATTGATTCACGGTCTCATTCAATTATTTTTCTCAATTTGTGTTTGTGTGTAAGATATCTGGAAATTAAAGACTTACAGATAAGAAAAAGCAAATATCTGTGAAAAATAACAGCAAATTCATCAATAAAAGAAATGTCCACCTAATAATATAAAGTAAGTAAATATAATAAGTATGTGGAAGAGTATCTTGCTTGACATTGACAAATCTATCAAGATCATTTTTAAAACCTACCGAATTTACCTCAAAATATCAGGTTAATTATGGAAAATTAAGATGAAGTATCACACATTTTTCCTTTTTAAAAAGTCATACTTATCTTTGTTACATTGGTCATAACAGAAACTACAAGAATTAAAATTGTAAATTTCCTGACTATAATTTGTTAATAATTTGCTTCCTTAATGATTATATTTGTAAGCCATTCGAACACCAGTTTTAGAGAAAATCCTTTTATTTAACGAAAAAAAATTCCTGAATTATGAATAATTGAGCCCTATTATTGTCTGTGCGTGGGCCAGGGAGTAGGAGAAAGTGGAGTAGTTAGCCTTAATTATCTGGATAATTTATTTCTGTCAACCCAGCCTTGGTGCCCTTTCCTTTCAAAACTGAAAAGTTATATTAGAAATTATAGTTCGTCTTAAAGGAACTGTAACATTAGAGATGACATTTCAGCACATTTGCGGATAAGTTATTTTCACTATGTCACCTTTCCCTGTGATAGTTGTACAGTGTTCCTATCCTAGGATGGAGATTGAGCGAGTAGATGACAGGAGGGTCAGGGGACTCTTCTCTCTCACTCGAAGGCTCCTACCATTGCCATAGGAAATCAGATTGTTAGCACGTCAGCTCAGTCTGTCAGATTCCCCTGAGTGCTGCTCGGCCAGCTAAGAGAAAATACCTTGTGTATTGGCTGTGGATGTCCCTTAACAACACCCAGTCACTCAGTCATGCAGCCTAAATGGGGCAGCACACAACACCTTCACACTAGTGTACGATAACTGAGCTTTCCATCGATGTGTCTTGACCTTATAAGAAGGCACAGCCGAAGGGCCAGGGTGAAGAGCCCAGTAGCTTGATTGCTACTAACCTTCTCTTGTCTGTTAAAAATGGCAGCTCCTTTTACTCCAGTCAGTCAGAAACAAATGTAATAAAACAATCTCTACTCAGAAAACCAGTCAGGAATTTCTTTCATGCAGTGATGAAATACAGCCACTAGATGACACCAAGAGATAGTTTCTATATGTCTGATTAATATCCTACACTCAGTTGCCTGTTCAAAGGTGACATTCTTGAGATTTTCATTGAGATCACAGATGTAAGTCAATTAAGTGATCTAAATTTTTCAAATTGTCTTGCTTCAATATTGTCAATTTCCATCTATGCAGGAAAACAAAGTTAAAATCCAAGAAAAACAGAAATAAAATCAAATCGCTGGGTATGGGTCATTTGGATACCTGACCTCAAACATTTCCACTTTTGTTTCCTGTTGTATATACACCATCAATGAGCTGTTCTAGCAGAGTCCTTACTGCTACTGTCATTTTGGAAAGTTTCTGCCAGTAGTCTGTCATAAAACCTCTTCAAGAACCTGAAATTCAAAGGTAATACTTCTCTCCAGTCTACATTTTATAATCCCAGTCCTAGCAATACTCACTTTTGCATGGTTGCAACCAATTGGCCTGCTCTGATGTCTGTGTCAGCAAGAGGGGGAGAAAAAACACACCAAAAGAACTGTAACTATTAGTAAGTTTCAAATCTTAAATGATTATCAGTATTTTCTTCAAAAAAACAACTGATATTTTATTTTGGATTTAGTATGCTGATAGTTCATTGCCAAATTAATGTAATTTGTATCCTGGGCATAGTCTTTATAATAGTAGTTCCCCCATATAATACAATACTATTTCAGTAGCAGGATATCTGTATGATAATAGTTGCACAAAAGTTTCAAAATCCACTGTCTGAACTAATAAAAAATCTCCAGAAGTTCAAGATCATGAAGAAACAGTTAATATTAAATACAGTTTAATAATTTCTAATACAGTTAATTAAGTTCTAGTAAATGTTACTTAAACAACTTTTTAAACTTCTATGTGTAGCTTCAAAAATATAATAATGATTTTGTCTTTTAATTAGATTACCACGTGGTCAATTAAATTGCATTTTTTTCATCAAAGATATTTGTTATTAGAAAAAGACTGTATATTGATTATATAATGGAGAAAAAAAATTGTTCTTGATCATAAAAACAACATTTGAAACATAGAGTCATGTCTAAGAAGCAAATGTGTAGAAATTAAGAGAACACAAGGTCATACTCAGGTATTGAATATTAATTCAGTAAAACATATGCACATCCATTAACTTACACATGTAAAATGACAAAGAAAAACAAATTCAACTTCATTCTGGAATAGCAAATTTTTTTTTTGAAATTAAACACTCTATTCTAGTTTATTCAGTACATCTTTTCTGTTCCCTTTATGAATTTTGGACCATTATATATCTGATTTTCCTAAGGTTTTTCGGTTTCTTGAAATTATAGCAGGCTTTTCTTATTTAAATAGCACTCCTTTAAAATCAATATACAGAGACAAATTTCACGTTGAGTATCTTCATTAAAAAAGATTGGCTAATTTGCATAAAAACACTGGTACCTATATAGACTTCCTTATTCATTTGTTTTTTATTTTCTTAAGTGAAAAATCTTAGGATGGACCCACTTAAAAACTCAGTTTGTTCGTGGGGCACCTGGGTGGCTCAACTGGTTAAGCATTTGGCTCTTGGTTTCTGCTCAGGTGATGACCTCAGGATCCTGCCCCACATAGGGCTCTGCACTCAATGGGGAGTCTGTTTGCGATTCTCTCTCCCTCCCCTTGTGCCCCCAGTTCACTCTTTCTCTCTTAAGTAAGTAAACCAGTCTTCAAAATAAAACAAACAAACAAACAAACAAAAACACTTGGTTTGTTCTGAATGCCAAGAGTGTTAAATTTATTACAAATTTTATGTGTATAATTTTCATATTCTTTAAGATTTCCTAAGAATATGGGAAATGAGTACTCAAAAATATTTTACTTTCAGAAGAACTTTTTGATTTTAATAAATTAGCCATTTATTTTATTGGAATATGTTGTTTATTGGATATATTGGAATATAAAGTTGTGTACCAACTACTTATTCTCTCCGTGGTTCTGTTGACTTATATCTTATATCTTGACTTATATCTTCTCTATTATATTGACTGTATTAACTTTCCATTCCTGAGAAAAATACGGATTTCAAGTCCATAAAATGAAAAATACACGCATGTATATACACATGAACACACCGCCCCCCATCATTCTAAAATGTATTAAATATATTATAAATAGCATGCAGAAAAACACTGTTGTGTAATGCCATGACGTGTTAACTCTTCCTTTGTGTTGGAAATCATGGAGTAGTTAGTAGGTGTTATCTTCCCAATCCCATTAACCATAGTTATATAGAGACGTGACAATGGGAAAAAAAAAAAAAGTCGCCTGGGATTCTATAATGCACAACTGAAATGGGTACATGAAAGATAAAATATTAAGCTTCACTGGGAGTTTCTGTTTTTCATCATTTATTTTCCTATGTCCTAATTTTTTGTAACCTCTTAAGCAGAGATACTTTATCATCTGATTATGTTTATTGAAAACTTTGAATTATTAACCATCTGAGTTTTAAAGGGAGACCTCACAAAGCAGCTTACACATAATTTGGCTGTCTAGTTTATTTTTCCTTTTATTATTTTTTATAGAGATATTTTCTTTATTTTTTCCTCCATTTACAGGTGCAGAATTAAAGAACACGTTCTCTCACTATATTATTGATGCACTTAAGTGGAGTGTTCCAAAGCATGTAATTACCGTGTAGGCTTATGGCCCTGAAGTAGCCGGGGATAGTGGTGCTGCATATCCATGATTTGAAGGACATACAGTGATGATTATAGAGGCAGTACTCTGCATCCATTCTAGCCCTTTTGTGTTTAGCTGGTTGTCATGGCAAATAATTGGATAGAATTTAAGCCACTTTCTTCCAAGTGGGAAATTCATAATTTTACCCTTCACCTAATTTTGTAGATACTTTTAAAGAATCTTAAAGTTTCTACAGGAATGACGTCGAGCAGTGTGGGAAAAATTTTTCACAGAGAGTGGACACTTCAGATATTAGACATCTTCTGTTTCAGGGGGTAACGAAGTCAATTTTCATGTGCATCAATTTGCTTTATTTTCTTATAACTAAGCCAAATACTTGGAGTTTCTTTGATAAAATGAGCCTGATGGAGTTGACATTGACAGCTTCTGAGAGAAATGGAAAAACAGTTAAAAAAATTCTTACTACATTTTAGCTAAAAGGACATTTTACCTAGAGTGGATCTGGGAAAGGAATAGAGTCGTTTCAAAACACAGCTGGTGGAGATTGTAAATAGAAATTTTAAGTTAATAGTGTGGTAGTATTGCCATGAGATGGAAAGTCAGGATTAATTGACCCAAAGGACATTTAAGTCAAGTAATAATGTTGTATTTCTTTCATTTCATTACTTCCTGTGTTACTTATATAATATGGAAATGTAGACTTATTATATCCCTTTAATTGTAAAATATAGTTATAAAACCGTAGAAAATTTAGGATTGAAAATTTAGAATTAAATACTATTTGTGATTAGTTCAGTTATTCCCTGAGAGGTACTAATTTTTCAGTCAGTCTTTATTTAATGGTGCCCTCTGTCAGCCATTGAGAATAATGTAATAAACCGATTTTTTAAAGGAGCAAACAAATAAAAACACTCCTGCCCTCAAGATATTTACATGCTAGGGCACCTGGGTGGCTCAGTTGGTTAAGCATCTGCCTTCAGCTCAGGTCATGACCCCAGGATCCTGGGATTGAGTCCCATACTGGGCTCTCTGCTCTGCGGGGAGCCTGCTTCTCCCTCTCCCTCTGCTGCTCTCCCTGTTTGTGCTCTCTTTCTCTCTGTCAAATAAATAAATAAATAAATTTTTTAAAAAAATGTTTACATTCCAGAAAGAATTTCAACATATGAAAGATGATGCCTAAGAGATCTGTGGCTACTTCATACAGATGATTGTATACCACACTGGGATCCAAGTCTAAGTTTACAACACTGTCATTCTTTGGACAGAAAGGCCCCTAGGTCAAAGTTATTTACTGTTTAACTGCAGTGTTGCTTAAGCTGTTTTATACTTAGAAGTACAGAAACGGCAATTGCTTAGTGGAGTGCACACATGGAAGTGGTGTAGAATCCTGGAGGATAGGAGGTGCTCCTTTAAGACTAAAGTTCCTGTTTGAGCTCAGAATCATTTACTTCTTAGTCAAGCTAAGAGGAATTTAATGAGGAATTGAGAAAATGTATAAACAAAGTGGAAGAAAGGTATAACAGTGGGGAAAGATGAGCCAGTGGTGAAGAAAAGAGATGACTTTGCAGTACAGACGTCCTTGGAGATATTTCAGGCTTGCTTCCAGACCACTGCAATAAAGGGAATACCACAATAAAGCGAGTCAAATGATTTTTTAGGTTTACCAGTTATAATTTAAAGTTGTCTTTATGCTACAGTTTTTATATAAAAGTTATATTTATACTATGGTTTTTAAGTGTGCAAAAGCATTATATCTTTAAAAAATACATGCCTTAATTTAAAAATACTTTGTTGCTAAAACACGGTAAGCATCATCTGAATTTTCAGTGAGTCATGATCATTTTGTTGGCAGAGGGTCTTGCCTCAAAGCCCATGGCTGCTGACTGATCAAGGTGGTGGGTCCTGAACATTGGGGTGGCTGTGGCAGTTGTTTAAAATAAGACAACCATGAAGTTCACCACTTTGATTCTTCCTTTTGTGAACACTCTCTGACGTGTGGGATGGTGTTTGACAGCATTTACCCACAGTAGAACCTGTTTCAAAATTGGATTCAATTTTTCTCAAATCCTGCTGCTGATTTACCAACTAAGTATATGCAATATTCTACATGCTTTGGCATCATTTCAGGAATCTTTACAACATCTGTAACAGGAGCAGATTCCATCTCAAGAAACCATTTTCTTTGCTCATCCATGAGAAGCACCTCTTCATCTGTGAAAGTTTTATCATGAGATTATGACAATTCACTAACATCGTTAAGTTCAACTTCTAATTCTAGTTCTCCTACTATTTTGATATTTCTCATCTGCAGGTACTTTCTCCATTGAAGTGTTGAACCCCTTGACATCATCTAGGAGAGCTGGAATGAAATTCTTCTGAACTGTTTATGTTGATATTTTGACCTCTTCCCATGAATCATGAATGTTCTTAAGAGCACCTACACTGGCCGAACCTTTCCAGAAGGTTTTCAGCTGAGTTTGCCCAGATCCATCAGAGGGATCCCTGTGACTGCTGTAGACTTATGGAATATATTTCTTAAATAATAATACTTGAGGGTTAAAATTACTCCTTGATCCATGGGCTAAAGAATAGATGTTGTGTTAGCAGGCATGAAGACAACCTTCATCTTGTATATCTCCATCAGAGCTCCTGGGTGACCAGGTGCACTGTAAGTGAGCAGTGATATTTTGAAAGGAATCTTTGTTTTCTGAGGAGTAATTCTCAACAGGGGCTTAAAATACCCAGTAAACCATGTAAACAGATGTGCTGTCATCCAAGCTTTGTTGTTCCATTTATAACCACAGGCAGATTAAATTTAGCATAATTCTTAAGGGCCCTAGGATTTTCAGATGGTAAATGTGTGTTGACTTCAACTTGAAGTCACCAGCTGCTTCAGCCCCTAACAAGAGGGTCAGCTTGTCCTCTGAAGCTTTGAAGCCAGATATTGACTTCCCCTCTCCAGATAGGAAAGTTCTAGATGGCACCTTCTTGAAATAGAAGATTGTTTCCTCTACACAGAAAGTCTGCTGCTGAGTGGAGCCATCTTTGTTAATGAACTTCACTAGATCTTCTGGCAAACTTGCTGCAGCTTTCACATCAGCATTTGCGGCTGCACCTTGCACTTTGATGTTCTGGAGATGGCTTCTTCCCTTAAACCTCAGGAACCAACCTCTGCTGGCTTCAGACTCTTCTGCAGCTTCCTCGCCTTTCTCAGGCTTCATTCAATTAAAAAGAGTCAGGGCTTTGCTCTGGATTAGGCTTCGGCTTAAGGGAATGTTGTAGCTTGAACTCTCTCCAGACCACTAAAGCTTTCTCCATATCAGCAATAAGGCTGTTTTGCTTTCTTATCACTTGTGTGTTTACTGTAGTAGCACTTTTAATTTCCTTCAGAAACTTTCCTTTGCATTTACAACTTGACTGTTTGGCTATCGTAAGGGGCCTCTTAGATTTCAGCCTATCTCAGCTTTCTCTGTGCCTGTCTGACTAAGCTTAACTGTTTCTAGCTTTTGATTTAAAGTGAAAAACATGCGACTCTTTCTTTCACTTGAACACTTAGAGGCCATGGTAAGGTTATGAACAGGCCTGATTTCAATATTGTTTTGTCTCAGAGAACAGCAAGGCTGAAGAGAGGGAAAGACAGAATAGTTTGGTAGGTAAAGCAATCAGAACACACACATTATCAATTAAGACTTCCATGGGCACAGTCCATGGCACCTCAGAACAATTGTAATCATAACCTCAAAGCTCACTGATCACAGTTCATCGTGGCAGACATAATAATAATTAATAATAATAATAATAATGAGAATGTTTGAAATATTGTGAGAATTGCCAAAATGTGACAGAGACATAAAGTGAGCAAATATTTTTTGGAGAAAATATTTTTTGTGCTGACCATTTCACTCAACATAGGTTACCACAAACCTTCAATGTGTAAAAAACACAATGTATGTGAAGGGCAATATACCGAGGCATGCCTGCTCTCAGTACACCTACCTTGTATCTGTAAATTTGAATTAAAGTTTTGACTTCTCTCCTGTCTCGCAAAAATCATTCATTCAACTTCAGAATACCAATGTGGAGTAGTAACTATATATATTTCACAAATGTCCAATCTCAATCATGCAATGATGTGTGGAGGGAAAAAAAAAAACCAAACCAAAACAAAACAAAAGCAACTAACACCATTCAAAGAAGAACTAAAATTAGATACCAGAAGTCTGGTGTTAGCCTAAAGATAACAACCAGATCATTACTACAAAGGAAGTTTTATTTTACAGTGACTAGAAGTCAGACTTACTCTGCAAATCCTAATGAGAACATATGCCAGTGTGTACTTTGTGCAGCATGGCATAGTAGAAGCAAGTTCCACAAGCTAGGAAATCTCTCCCTTCACCGAATTCTTAGTTATTTCTAGTGACTGGCACATAAGGTGTTCCTTATTTCCTTATCAGTGTTTTGGATTTCTTTTTCTTTTTCTTTTCCTTTTCTTTTTTTGGGGGGGAGATTTTATTTATTTATTTTTTTGACAGAGAGAGAGTGAGAGAGCATAAGCAGGGGAAACTGCTGAGGGAAAAGGAGAAGCAGGATCCCCACTGAGCAGGGAGCGCAATGTGGGGCTCCATCCCAGGACCCTGGGATCATGACCTGAGCTGAAGGCGGATGCTTAACCAACTGAGCCACCCAGGTAGGTGTCCTAGTGTTCTGGATTTCTATTTGCTCCCACTGAGTTATTATGAAGAATAAAAATGCAACATATCAGCTGTGGGGCTCTTTGGAATCCACTAAAATAAAAGCAAAATATAATCAATAATTATAGTACTACAATTAAACATTATAAGAAAGAACAAAACTGTGAAGCAACTCACAAAAAATGTTGAGAAAATAAAAAAAGTCCCTGAGAAAAAACACATGAAGTACATTTCCAACAGGAAGAAATAGAAAAACCTATTCAAAATCTTTTCTTTGCAAAGGTCTCCAGATTTTTTAATGGAGAGGATTCTTCCCAGGCAAATAAAGGTAAATGTAGAAAATTAAATGGCACAAACAGAAGTTTTAAACTATTGCTTTGTTCAGTTGTCTTTTAAATCAGAAGGGGAAGAGTCCAGTTACAAGAAAAGGACTATATTTATACTGTCTTTTATATTTATATACTATATTTATATTTACTATTTTATACATGTATATATGTGTGTGTGTGTGTGTGTGTATGTAGTTCCCTTTGTTAGTGCTTATTATTATTTTTTTAGTGGTTTCAAACTATTGTCTAATGTTCTTTCATTCCAGCCTGAAAAACTCCCTTTAATATTTCTAGTAGGACAGGTTTGCTAGCAAAGAATTCTCTATTTTTTTGTTTGTTTGTTTGTTTTTAAATTTTATTTTTTAATTTCAGTGTCTTATTTTTTCCTTCCTCTTTGGAGAATAGTTTGCTGGTATCGAATTCTTGTTTAGCAATTTTGTCTTTTAACACTTTGATTATGTCATGTCCCTGTCTTCTCATTTCTATGGCTTCTGATGAGAAATTAGCTATTAATTTTATTGAGGATTTCTTGTAAGTTCTAAATTCCTTCTCACTGGCAGCTTCAAGATTGTGTCTTTGGCTTTCAACCATTTTATTATGATGTGTCTACGTGTCAATCTTTTTGAGTGTGTTATACTGAGTATTCATCAAAATTCTTAGATGTGTAGATTAATGTTTTCTATCAAATTTAGGAAGACTTCAAAAATTATTTCTTAAAATACTGTTTTCCTTATCTCTGTTTCTGAGGTCTCACATTATGTGTTTGTAGATACACTTGATGGTGTAGCCCATGTCTTTGAGACAATGTTAATTTTTCCTTTCTTTTGGAAACACATTGCACAGAACTCCTATGTCCAGGAGTCCCTGAAATGTTTTCTTTTCAGGCTCTGACCATTTTATTCATTCATGTTTCTGTGGGCTTTGATTGACAGTTGGGAGTCAGGCCAAGGGACACAGACCCTTTGATCAGTCATGTTTTAAATACATTGTATAACCATTGTTCCAAGTTATCCGAGGTCATGCTTCAATGTTAGCTCTTCCGTGTTCAAATGTCAGGTCAGGGGCTTCCACTGATCCACCCAACTTTGAGGTGCACTGGATTAAGACCTTTCTTTGGACCCCATCAATGTCTGCTTTATTTACTTTATTTCTTCATAACTATTTAAAGATTTGCACCTTGTTAGCTTGAATCCTTTGACTCTTCTTTTTCTTTCCTTTGTTTTGCTGATTCTCATGAATCGTTCTAACCTTCTTTGCTATCTATTTTTTCAAAATAATTTTTCCCTTGGGAAGTAGTTTTGATCTACCTAATTAAGATCTACCCAAGTATTTTCTTTGCTTTTATTTTAACTTTACCCTGAGACTAGAGACTATAACTCAGTCTGGTCAGAATCTAGAGTCATAATTTGCCTTCACACATTTTAATTTTTATTTTAACTTTATCCATTGATACAGGACCTGAGGTTAGAGGCTGTAAGTTGGATGTTCCAGAATCCACATTTGGCCCAGCATTCTCCCTTATGCTCACTCTAGCTGTTACAGATAGCTGAATGATTGCATATTTAACTCATATCTTCTTGCCTTACATTTCTTTATGTATCTGGTGAACCAACTTTTCAGAAGATGGATCCATCATTTCTGAATTCCACTGATAAGTTTTACTTCCATCAGCTAATCAAAACACAGCTGCAGTTCCATACCACGAGTGACCAGATGACCGTTCAAAGTTTCCTCATCTCCTACCCTATTATGCATTCTCTATCTAAATGGCATGTATTGGTGAATCAATATCATTCTAGGGAACTTCCAATCCTGTTTCAAATACCCAAAGTCAAAGTGCAAAGTTTTAGAGAATAGTTTCCCAGACTTCCAAATCTTCCCAAGACTTCTGACACCAAAAGACAGTTTGGGGATCCCCAAAATCACCTTACATTTTGACGATTGCTAGAAAACTTCACAGAACTGATTAAAAGCTATTTTACACACAATTATATTTTATTATAAGGAAAGGATACAAATTAAAATCGACCAAGGGAAAAGATGTACAGGACAGAGGCTAGGGAGAGTCCAAACATGAAATTCTGTTCCAGACACATCATCTGGACATGTGTGACAATATACATGAACTATTGCCAGCCAAGGAAGTTTACCAAAGATTTACTGTCCAGAATTTTTATTGGCACTTCATTATACATACATGACTGATTGATGGATTGCTCACTTGGTTGAACTCAGTCTCCAGGTCAACTGATGTCATGTGACTTAACCCTTCCTCCCTTAATCACATGGTTGATTTTCTGCTGTGGGCAGACTCACCCTAAGATTTGGTATGGCCAGCCTCTGCTCTAAACAAAGACAATCCTATCAGGTGTGACACTGATTACCTCCCAGAAGCTGAGGGCAAATGCCAGACCTCTCTTTGGACAAGGTCAAATGCTTTACTACACATACTTGACAGGTCAAATAATGACAATTCTCTGGGAATGAGGCTTAAAGATGCTCCACCCTTATTCTGTACTCCCTGGTGGCTGCCATGCTGCTGGTTTTCACTATGATTGCCGGATATTAATTTCTAAGGCCACAGTCCAGAACTGAAGCGAGGAATGGGAACAGGTCAAGTTATAATGCCATAAAGGTCACTGTTCTTACCAAGATTCAACCATTTATTTTTAATATATAATCTCTGGATTGCTGCAAGCCTTTAATTTTCAGAGTATTGAAAAAGTTGATTCTGACAATCTCACCAGTTTTTGTTGCTTGTATGGAGGAGGGAATTCTTGGAGGTCCTTCCTCTACCATTCACTGATGATACTCCCCCGGCCTACTTTCCTGAATAAAATGTTGTTGGAACACAGCCATTCTCATCTGTTTACATATCATCTATGGCAGCTTTCCCACTGCAACGACAGGACTGAATAGTTGTAATAGAGACCTCTGGCCCACAAAGCCTACAAAAACCTAAAATATTTACTATATGGCCTTTTATAGAACATTTTTGCCAACCTCTGCTCTAAAGTATAAACATATCTCTCACTCTTCCTGTCTCTCTCTCTCTCCATCTTTCTCTCATCCCCCCCCCCCACCGTGTGTGTGTGTGTGTGTGTGTGTGTGTGTGTGTATGTACCTAAACCCTAAGGTAAAAGGGGTATATTACAAAATTTTATTAAAAGAAGACCATCTGGATTATACAGTTTTGTCCATGCTGTTACTCACTATTTTTGAAAACACAATGGTTTATGACATCAATAGGAAAGGGAAGAAATAGTTAAAATAAAAGCTGTATCAAATTTTATACTACAAAGCCTCATTAAAAATCTGAGCATTGGGGGCGCCTGGGTGGTTCAGTGGGTTAATGCCTCTGCCTTCGGCTCCGGTCATGATCCCAGAGTCCTGGGATCAATCCCTGCATCAGGCTTTCTGCTCAGCGGGGAGACTGCTTCCCTTCCTTTCTCTCTCTAACTGCCTCTCTGCCTAGTTGTGATCTCTGTCTGTCAAATAAATAAATAAAATCTTTAAAGAAAAAAAAATCTGAGCATTGGCTTCTTTTTCTTTTTAGGTGATTTTTCCATATACCATTTTGTCAGTTTTGTACCAGAAAGGTAAGAATCAATCCTTTTCCCCCCAACTGTATGAGGTTAATAGAGTTAAAATAAACATCTTAAATGCTATTGTCGACCTAATAAAAAAGCTATGTTTTTATGTGAGTTAATAGGATCAATCCTATCATTTACTTTTAAAAATTCAATATTTTATTTGAAATAATTTTGAGAAAAATAGCTCATTTATTTAACCAGGATTCCTTTTCAAGCTCATCACTGCTCAATTATCTGAATAAAGATTCTTTATCTACAGGAACCTTACTCTTTTCAGGATGCCAATTCCTTTGGCTCTGGTGAGTACACGTTTCCAGTGGATCTTGACATTCACTAAATTTATGTTAACCTTCCTAATCAAGAACAAAACCTATTTTACAAAAGAATGGTAAATTAGAGGGGTGCCTGGGTGGCACAGTCTGTTAAACATCTGACTTGATTTTGGATCAGGTCATGATCTCAGGATCTTGAGACAGAGCCTCATGTTGGGCTCATGCTGGGTGCGAAGCCAGCTTAAGATTCTCTCCCTCTCCCTCTGCCTCTTCTCTCTTCTCTTTCTCTTTCTCTCCCCCTCCCTCCCTCTCTGGAAAAACATTTTAAAAAGAATAGTAAATTAGAAATTTTTAAAAGGTAAAAATAAACTCGGGTATGATGGGTCTGAACTACTGGACAAGATTTCCTGTATAAAAACAGGCTTTGAGTTTGCTTCCAAATTAAAAGGATCTGCGACTTGCTGTGTGATTGAGTCTTATTACTTATTGAACAGAGAGCAGACATTGCCTTTGAAATTCTATTATGATAAATTTAATTATCAGGGACGCCTGGGTGGCTCAGTGGGTTAGAGCCTCTGCCTTCAGCTCAGGTCATGATCCCAGGGTCCTGGGATCGAGCCCCATGTCAGGCTCTCTGCTCAGCGAGGAACCTGCTTCCTCCTCTCTCTCTGCCTGCCTCTCTGCCTACTTGTGATCTCTGTCTGTCAAATAAATAAAATCTTTAAAAAAAATAAATTATCAAACAATAATATGAACCAATACTTATATACACAAATTATATATCTGTCTACATATCTGTTGACATCTCTATATTAAATGTGTTTCTTACTTTCTTACTTTTAAAATACGGCAGCAAGTAAAGGAGATGATTTACTCCTTTCTAAACTCTTCTATCAGAGTAATAGCAAAGTTTGAAAGTTTAGACAATGCAATTTTACTGAAAAAAGAAATACCAGAAATGAGAAGAGTCAGGGCGGCAGGGATCATAAAGTGTCAAGGAGGCTGCTAATACTAATGATTACTGATATTGATGTACATTTCTACATGTGTTTATTACCTACACTATCTTCCTATGGCCAAAATCTTCAGGTCCACTTTGCACAGGGCTTCTCTAATGAGATGCAGGCAGGGACAACCAGATACGCCTTTTGCCTGGAGGGGGGAGGAACTATTTCAACAAAATTTTATCCACTGTTGCTTTCCCATTCTTCTAACCTCATCTGGGCCCGGAAATCATCATCCCTTACCATAATTCTCACACACACACACACACACACACACACACACACACACACACAGTCAAACTCTGTGATTTCAGAGCAAACCAAAATGAAGTTTGATTAGCCGGCACTCCCTTCCTCTGCTCTATCCCCTTCCTTTGCTCGCCTCCAACCGCTGAGGTAATTATAAGTTTACTCTATTTTATCACTTGACTCTATCTGTCAAAATGTTGTTTTAAAAAGTATCCGCCTGCTGTTTTTAAGTCTTTCCGCATCCCAGTGAAGGCCTTTGTGCAGAAAATGTTACAGTTGTGCCTTTTTTTTTTTTTTTTGCCTTGCTGCCTGGGACCGAAAGAAAGGGTCGGTAACTGTCTGCGAGCTCACGGAGAACTTCAATAACTCCCACAGGAGGAGCCAGTGGGGAGTTTGTATTTTTGGCCATGAATCCAGGGCTTTCATTTTAAGTTTCAGGGTGCGTCATGCAGTTGAACGCTGATTGAATGGGGGCACTGGAGGCTCTGGGGATCAAGCTGTGACATTTTTCTGAGCCTGAAGGCTGCTCACAGTTATTACCGCACGGGCCTCGCCGACTGCTACCACAGGGGACACGGGGAGAAGGAGGTTGTGCTTCCGAGTGTGGGTGGTCGAATAAACTCTTTTAGCAACAGCAGTTGGTCTATTTAGCCTGAAAAAGAGACCACCAGCAGCCCCCAAAGTGCTAAAAAAATTACAATCAATTTTAAAAATATATATTATATTACATAAAAGACTGTTAAGAGTGAGTGCAGAGCATTGCTGTACAGAATTACCAGCTGCTAAATGAGGCAGCCAAGCAGGATTTATCCTGTAACCCAGAGAATTTCCACATCTCCCGCCACTCTACCTTTTTCTCAGGGGGAAGGAAAAAAAATCGAAACAAAACAAGAAATAGTAGCAGAAAGCAAAAACAAAAACAAAAAAACAAAAAAAAAAACAAAAAAAACAAAACACAAAACAACAACAACAACAACAACAAAACACCACAAGCACGTTTAGAGCAAATATACCAGATGGAACTACTGAGGTAGTTGTCTTGGTATTTATCTTTTGGTTGTGAGTGGTGTCGGGTTTGTTTTTAAAGGAGTTGTTCATGTTGGTATATACATGTAGATGGTGATTAGGGACCAACTTACTTCTTCAAATTCATTAAGGATGTTGGTTGTCAGTACTTTTTAAAATATTGGTGTTAACCCAGTTTCAAAGATTGTCTCAAAGCTTTAAAAGCTATAAACCATGTCCCTTTATTTAATTCTGCGTTTAGTTTAAGAAATTCTTGACTCCTGGAACTTTTCTAATTGCTAATTTATATTCTTATGTAATGCATAAAAGGCATTTCAACCATCATATTAAGTTAAGCAATTGCTTTTTAGTCCAACAGTCAGAAGTTCAAGGGCCAGGTTAATTTGCATGCAATATATACATCTGTGGATTGGCTATTGATATCTTAACTCCAAACACACAAAATAAAGTTCATTCCACACTTAGTGGTTCTCATCAGACTTCAACTTTAAAGTGCAATGTATGAGATAAATAACCTTTCTAGGATAATAATTAAGAAAAACTCCCACATCTTGAAAAACTCAGGGATATACCCTGCCTCAGAATTCATTCAGTCATGGGAAATAGGGGATCTTATTGTACTTTTAAACAACTTTCCCTCTTAGAACATATGTACTTAAACTGAGTTATGTTTTAGTTTCTCTCAGAAGGATGTTCTTTTAGGAACCCATACCTGATGCACAGAAGGAGTAAGAACCCCATATAAAGGAGTGCCATCATTAGAAAATGACAGCCACATGATTTCTCTCACCTCGCTTCTCTCACCCTGTTCCAACTGTGACCCATTTCTACCAGACCTCCCAATTATTTGTGGTCAAATTATTCTTATTTTAGTTCTTTTTTGTTCTGCTTTCCAGGTTTCTGATCCATAGCTTTATCTCCTGTTCATAATTTTCTCATCCTTTTTGATAAGAGGTACTGGGACTCTCAGATCTCATAGGATAAAGGTATCTCCGAGTCTTCAGGTCTTCCCTTTCCTCATAGGCCTCCTAAGTAAGGTGTGACCTGACATTTTTAGAGCCTCTTTTCTTGATTCTAATCCTAGGAACCAAGAGACTAGAAAGATGCTTACCTTAGGATCTGATCTTCCTAGAATTCTCATCCTCGGAGCCTGGTGTCTAATTCTTTATGATTCTTCCATTTGGAGCCATACAGAAAGTATGTACTTCATCTTCTATTCGACATTCCTTTGTGTTTTTAAAGCTGGCTCTCTTCACCAAGAGAACTGACACTAACTCCTTCAGCATTTTCTTGAGTGAATCTTAGAATGAAAAACTTAGCTTTGATTATACTGTGGCAAATGAGATTGCCCTTTCCTTTCATTGGAACACCATTGTTCTACCTAAAATTTTATTTACTATTTCAGAAGTCAAATTATACCAAGGAACTGAAGATAAACTAAACTGTTAAGCTATTTTCATAGACACTTCCATTAAGGTTATATCTAGCTCACCTGATAGCTCTACATTACCTTGAGGTTTGTTTTTGTTTTAAACATATCTCTACAAATGTAATCATATTCATTGTGATTCCAGATTGAAAAATTCAGATTTTTAAAATCGTTTAAACTTCTGGTCACTTATTCAATATATTGAGTATATCTCCAGTGGGATTCAAAATTTGGAAAATATGATATATATATTCCTTATAAATTTTCAATCAGAATTCATAAATACTTATTAAGCACCTATTATATGTACTTATAATACAATTAAATGAGTAAGACACATTTCCTGCCTTGAAAGATCTTTTTTTTTTTAAGGATTTTATTTATTTACTTATTTATTTATTTATCAGAGAGAGAGAGCATAAGCAGGGGCACTGGCAGGCAGAGAGAGAAGCAGACTCCCCATTGAGCAAGGAGCCCTGATGCAGGACTTGATCACTAGACCCTGGGTTCCTCACTTGTGCTGAAGGCAGACGCTTAACCGACTGAGCCACCCAGGCATCTCCTGCCTTGAAAGATCTTATGAGTCTCTAAACTCCATGAGAGACGGGCCAAGTCTGGCCAATTTACCATTTTGACACTCAGCATCAGCCTTGGGCCTGATGCATATCAAATCCATGATGTCCAGAAAATCAATGAATGGAGTAAGGGAGGAAGCAGGAATAGGAAGAACTAATACAGTCTAATTTCTACCAAAAATCGTGACCAAGGACGCAATTACCAAGTCTATAGCTTGCTGCTAAAACTTTCCCTCTACATTTAATTTACTTGAATCGAACTTCTAGCAAATTACATTTCATTTGAAAGACCCACCAAAATGTCAAGCACCCTGGTGAGCTCAAGATGTACTGTGTCCAAAACACTGTTTAAAACAATTTCTTGATATTTGAATTTAAACTACTTTTAAAAAATGAAACTTTGATTTCTTAAACATTACCTAAACATCTCCTTTTCTAGCCTAGCCAGTGAAGTTTTTGTAGAATAAAAGTGGTGAAGAGAGAATTTCTTTAATCATAATTATGAACACCAGTGAACTCAAGAATGAATGCAGTATGGAAGTGCTGAATCACTATATTGTACACCAAAAGCTCATATTACACTGTATGATAACAAATGGGAATTTAAATAAAAACTTAAAAAAAAAATGAATGAAAGCAGAGCTGTGTTGATTACAAAGCCAAAGGAAGAAGTTAGATTGTGAAAGAGGCCAGAAGTAGTTTTAAGAATCTGACGTCCATATGGGACTCTTCATGCTTAAATAGCTCTACTGAAGCATGCTAAAAAAAAATGTGAGACACTCTATGGAAACTGTGCTGGCTTCTAAGTGATCATTGATTTGACTTATAAACTCTTGCAATTCCAGATTTTTATTGGAGATTAATTGCAAGTCACTCTTTATAAGTCTTACAATCAATCTACCTTCCTTTTTGGTAAAACAGGGCAACATTTGCTATCTACAGATTTTATAATGAAATATTGCTGCAGAATTTTCTAAAATTTCTTTAGTATCTTTGGGTCACCATACACACTTCTTTGGGTTTATAATATACACTTTTTTCCTTAATTATAGTATTGAGTTATTTTATAAAAATTTTTAATTTAACAATTACAGCTTTTTAAAACACATTAACATATCTAATTCTGAATTTACCATACTCTGCCTAATTTTTAAAACAAACTTTTGAAGACATAGTTTATTTATAGAGTTATCTTGTGTCAAACGATCTTATAATTTAAAAAACTGAATTAGTATATAACTTAAATTTTGAGACAGTCTCAGGAACTAATTTATTTCTCCATCGCAGGGGTTTTCTAATTTCCTTTTAAATAGTTGACCCCTTTCCTCAATGGAAATCTGACATATTTTAAACATTTTAAACAACAGCAGCAAACAATAATAAAACTAAGGAACGTATTAAAATAACTGTGATTGAATCAGGATGGGATTTGGAATAGAAAAATTCCCAGCCATCCAAAGGTGTCAAGTTCACATTGTCTCCATAGTTCCAAAACAGATCTTACAATACTCCTGTAAAAGACTCTGGTTAAATACAAAGCTTTGGTCAAGGGAGAGCTGCTTAAAACTATTTACTGTCTCTGGGTTTGTTAAGCATTGTTTGTGTCTTCTTGACCATGAGATTTCATAGGTCACTCAGGTGAAAGTGACCTCTCCACAGATTAGTGTCAGAATACCTAGACAGCATTTTGGTAGTATTCTCCAAAAACCACTCGATGGTTCAATGACAGTCATTTTATTGTGTTGACCCTCACTACATAGAGAATAGACTCATTCAGATGTCAAGTGCATGCTGACAAAGGCCAGCTTAGTTGTGAGTGGTTGTGCTTAAACCCCTTTAAACAGATTTATCCCTCCATCAGAAGTGAATGTTTCAGCATTTTCAAATGAGTTGTTATAAAAACAGCTATTGTAACAAAATTTTAATCCAATAAAACTTATTTTTGTTTCAACGTTGATCTAAGTAGCCACTATGTTTTATTAAATGTAAAAAGTAATGTTTTGAATTGATCATAATTCTCATTTTCAAGATGACTATGCAATCATATAGAATATGGTACTAGCCATATTACACAATAGGAGTTCATTTCCTTTCAGAGTTTAAAGAGGAAACATTTTTTGTCACTCTCCATTTACTATGTTACATAATTTTCTGGGGAAAAAAAAGTAGTTGTGTTATTTTATTTTTGTGAATCAAAGACTGAGTAAGAGAATATTCTGACAATGAATTATGAAGACAGGCTCATAAATCGAAAATAATTATGTGAGTTCAAAGGTGAGGTAATTTTTTGTGTTTGAATAGCTTGGGTATATTCTTTACGAAAGAAAGAAAACTTGAACTAGAGAATTCTCAAGATATCCTACTGACATTGAGATCTCACATATTTTTTCTCACCTATTTTACTTAGAGTAATTAATGCTTGGTTTGAAATTAGAGTCATTTTCCCAAAGCTATCATTCCCTTTTTCATTTATTATACTATTAGTAATAATAATGTATTTCCTGAACAATGTATTTATCTCTAATTTGTAGGGATTTTTTTTTCAGTGATGATTTATTTCATCAGTGATGAAATACAAAGTTTATAAATAATAAACTGAAAGTTTATTTTCAGTGGTGGTTTATTGGCTGGACAAATTTGTTCTTTCTAATTTGATTTGGTGGACACCATCCAGGTAAATTTGTGTCTGTTATTTATTTCTATATGCTCACTTATTTTTCTGTGCTTCATCTGTGTCTTCATATAAAAACTCCATGTTATAGTAAAATTATTTTATTTCTAACATCTACTAGTAAGATTTGTGATGGAAGAACTGAACATGCCCCATCTCTTTTTCATAAAGAAATTCTACATTATTTCAAAAATATTTAATCTCATTTTTAATTTCAGTTCAATGTCACATAAAGCTCAAAGTAGCACCACTCTTCCCCTTCTTCTCTTCTGTTAGGGGCTATTTTAATGTTTCCTGAGCACCACTAAGCACTGGAGAGTTAGAGACATGGGATACCTCTATATAGATATATATATTTTTCTAAATTTTATTTATTTATCTGACAGACAGAGATCACAAAGAGGCAGAGAGGCAGGCAGAGAGACAGAGAGGAGGAAGTAAGAGTCCTTGCCAAGCAGAGAGCCGGACACGGGACTCGATCCCAGGACCCCGAGATCATGACCTGAGCTGAAGGCAGAGGCTTAATCCACTGAGCCACCCAGGCGCCCCGGGATACCTCTATATATTAAATGAAAGCCTTAAATTGTTATTGTATCACCTGGCTTACATTAGAGTCTTATGATAATGTATAAGAACAAGAGAATGATCTTTTGGGGGGTAACGATGTTGATTAAAATATAAAGAACTTTAATTGGCCAACAGATAGACACTGAAGCCACAGAGTTTAGTCATTGTCCAGTTGTCCTGGAATCTAATTCCATTTCTGCCTTCCACTTAGCTATGTTACTTTAGGTAAATTACTTACACGCTCTGTACCAAAATTTCTTGATTCTCTCCAAAAGGGGATAACGATGACACTTCTCTCCAAGTTGTTGTGGTGAGGATTAAATAAATTAATATAAGCTATATATTCAGAAGCATGATTGGTAGTTAGTGCTGATCCGTATTTGCTATTATTATTTTAAATTATTATTTAAACTGAGTTGGTCTTAGAGTGTTTCAGTTATCTCTGAAAGTCATTCAAACTGAATTATTTTAGACGTTTTAAAAAAAATGTCCCTCACGTGAATACTTGAAGCCCGTGTAGCCAGTCAATGAGTGGTAGGAAGGGGGTAAGAGCTGCGTATTTTCTAATGAGGAGGGAAAGAAGAAAAGAGATTGGGGGGAAGAGGGCAATAGGGTTCAAAACAATTTAGCTACTTTATTATAGTCACTCAGAGGTCAGGAAACTTTTTATGTAAAGGGCCAGGTAGAAAATATTTCAGGCTTTGCAAACTATATGATCTCTGTCCCACATACACAATTCTGCCCTTAAAGTGAGAGAGCTGCCACTGACAATATATAAATGAATGAGCAAGGCTGTATATCCATAAAACTTTATTTGCAAAAACATTAGATGACACCGAGTACTCAGAAACAGGAGTGGAGCCTTTCCTTTAATCATTGTTCTTTATCACAGTATTTTGAATACCAGCAGGGAAGGGTTCTTGGGCATTTCCAATTAGAAAATTCAAGCAAGTAATCAAAAGTGACGAGGAATCCTGAAAAGGAAATCCAATTGGTAAAAATACAACCAATAAGAATGTATCAGATCCTTGAAAATATCAGACATACACATAGATTATATTCTATAACTCAATAGAGGTTAGTAATGATAGTAATGGTAATTTAAGATAAAATTCTCTTACAAAACTGTCAAAGAATCTGACCCTACTTCACTAAATGTCCAAATAATATGATTCAGTAATTACACATGTTAATTTAGTAGAGCCTTAAAAATCGTATAATGTTATAAACTTATTATATAACCAATTTGTTTGTATATATGTAAGTTTCAAATGTAGTATGCAAAAGTGTAAACTTTCTCTTGTATTCCTTTTTTTCTCCTGTTACTGTTTTCTTCTTTACATATAATACATTCAGCTTCTGAGATGCCAATTTGGCAACAATTAGAGTCCTTTTATACAGATTGTGGCTTAAATATACATTCATTAAAATAATAATCCTACTCCATAACAATTTGTTCTCTTCTGTCTGTCTCTTACAATCTGAAATTAACCACATGATTCAGGATAACAAATACTCCATCTAGCATCAAAGATTTTAGAGAAAGTCAATGCAACTGAACTAGCTACATTAGATATGATGAGTAAAATGTTTTGAGAACCTATAGCATTTCTTACCATGAGCACAACTCAAGTGATTATGCTCTGGCCTACTTTTATCTTTCTGAGTGCAGCAGAAGCATTCATCAAAGTAGAGCTACCCTCACATTAATGGGAAAATGTTCACATCACATCACATGAAAAAGGGCCAGCGAAGACATTTTATTCTTTGAGGAAGAGACAAATATGTGATGGCCAATTTTATTTCTTAAACTACGTGTTATCTGTGGTATTATTACTACTATTAAGCATTTGTTGACTGCCAACATGGGTACTCAGAGCACCTCATCAGGCCTGATGGAAGCATTTTGTTATGGGAAATAACCTCTGCTTAATGCATGTCATGTATAGTGTCTACTTGACAAAAAGGTGTAGCTGAAGAAGGTCTCCCATAGCATATGTGTTGCTAATGAATGTCTTACAAGCTAAAACCAAACCAAGTGCAATACCAATAAAAATACTTTCAATGGCTGCATCTTTCATATTGTTTTCTTTCTTAGCATATCTCAGTTCCTTCAATCATTTTTTTCTCTTGTGCACACACACTCCATTTCTCTGGGTCTGTCTCTGTCTCTGTCTCTCTTTCACACTTTCCCTCTCTTTCCTTTATTCTCCATCTTTCATGTATTATTTTTGATTGCTCCAAATGAACACTTAAGCCTTATGCTCACATACACGAACTTTTCTCCTGCTCTTCTTTTAGGCCACAAATTTGGCAATACAGAAAAAAAAATGTGATTAATGTGGCATTAGCTGTCCAAAAGGTATTTGTCTGCTGACCTAATCCCAAATCAATAACCATCCTTTCAAATGAGTAAGCAGTAGGGAGAGTCATTGAAAATAGGATAGAATTTATAATATATGGTTTTAGAACTTTGTATTTTTATAATATTGTTCCTCACACTATGTAGAACTACAAATATTTCTGAAATAGCACAGGGAATCTTTGGTTGTAATTTTTAGGTTAGATTAATAAACGTATTGCTCAAAGTGGTGATTGCACATATTAGAAACTAAGACTGAGATCTACTTAACTTACACACGCCACCATACCCCCAGTGATCAGATTGTGTGTCGTTGCTTTTCTTCCAACACACATTGCAAGAATTATTTTTACATTAGTATCCTCTAACCTAACAATCCTAGAAGAGTAAAAATTTACTTTCATTTTTCCCTTTTGATCTGGAAGCTGCATTTTAAAATCCTCATCTGTGTGAACTTGATCAGCCCCTCAGTCAGTGACAGAACTGTCACAGAATTCACCAAAGCTGATCTCTTTTTCTCTCAGGAGACAGCTGCTCACTTCTTACAATCTTTGCCCCAAGCACTGACAACTAGAAAACTTGCTTCTAATGTGGTTACAAATCTTGATCCAGCTGGTGAGTCCTCAACAATGGAGGTCACTATGAGCCCCATGGTAGCACTTAGAATTGAAACTGGGCTCTCCAGGACTTCAGGCTCCATATGCTGGCCCTTTAACCCTTATTCTGGGCCCAGCCCTGGCCCTCAAGCATATGCCTATGACCAAGTGTTGTACACTGCCCTATGTACATTTCTCTCTTTGTCTTGGTCTCTCAATCTGTCTCATATATACCAAAGCATACAAGAAAAAGCTATTTCATTTATGTTATTATTTTGGAAATGTTTTGAACATTTCTAAGTTACTCAGCTGCAGTTAGGATGCACAGAGTTCGTGTTAGGCTTCAGTTTACCCTGCTTCGTGCTGGAAATAGCATTTCATCCAATCCCAATTCTCTTATTGCATTTTAAGGAATTTGTTGGCTCTAACATTCAGCATATATGTACAAACTCCTAAGAAAATGAATGAATGGCAACGGAAAGCATCACAATATAATTAAAGTTTTCACAAGTTGCACAATAAAAGATGCTTATCTTTTATAAGATATGAATAAAAGGTAACCAGCTTAAACCAGCTTTATCAATTTAACCCTCATTAAAAAAGTGATTCATTTTCATATATATTTTGCTGTCTTCCATTTTTTATTCCATAATTCACCAAAATTACAACATTTTATAACTTGTTAGAAAAACAAAGTATTTTCCTAGCTGAATTTTTTAGTGTAAGTGGAAGAATTATGTAACTGATTGGAATGGATTTTATTTTATGTTCATCTGGAAATTATGACTACTAGACTTATTTTAAGAGCTAGCAAAGGACACTAAAGATGTGCCATATGTTCCCTGGAATTAAAAATGAGGGTTTTTCTTTCATACAACATTTGAAACTAAAATAAGAGTTATTTAAAGATTTGTTTTACATTTCAAAATAACACAGAAAGAAAATGAACTATATGAGTGAATAATGGTTTTGGTTCATAGGCAAATAATTTTGGGGGTCAGAAATATTATCAAAGCTTAGCCATAATTATGCATTTTTCTTTAAGATGATTCATAAGTATTATTATCTTACACATAAAAATCTAGAATATATATATATGCGCACATATCAAAAGAAATGCCATATTAATTTAATTTTCACTTTCAATGTACTTATTGAGGAAAAGAATGAAAACGAGTTCAATTACAAGTCTCATAGCATTTAAAAAGAACAAACTAATTGAAATTTCTACCTATATAAGTAATGGAAATGAGGAAAAGCAGTGGATAAGGAAAAGAAATTGGTTTTAATGTTATGATAACTGACTGGGCTTCAGCAACAACAATTTAATTTTTATTATTGTTATAAATTTTCAGCTTATGCTTTTCTGCCTTTTACATTCCTATACCAAGAAATTGTGTGTGTGTTCTACTATAGCTGAAAAAAAAATAATACATTGGGTATAAAACAGGTGCTCTTTGCAGCATTTATATAAACACATTAGCACTTCTTTCACACAGCATGACCTGGACAAGTTGTTCATCCTACTGGTAGTAGGGAAATAATAAGGGATGTGTCAGAGCCAAGTTCATTCAGACATTGCAAAATTAAGAACAGATTATGAAAACGCTTGCCACTGGTAATTAATCCTGAAAATTGCTGGAGGAGTTGCCCTACTGGGAAAGATATTGGCAGAATTATTTACTGCTAATAGACCTTGTTTAAGTTTTCACCCCTTGTTGGAGATAAAACTCAATAGATTACTAGCTAATTGGTATAGAACTTTATACTTTCCTAAGGTTTGATGACATCACAGACTGTTCTGGTTTTCTGACTTCAACTCTACTACTGAGCCTTGCTTATATATTGTTTCAACAGAAAAGTTAAGAATTACACACTGGTTTCCTGAAATAACACTTCCGTTTTATTTATCAACTTCTTAAAAAACTGAAATACAGTTGACCTTTTGCTGGCTTCATATGTGTTGGTTTGTTTTGTTTTGTTTCCATTTATCTGGATGGAATATACAAATCCTTGGTGTGTCTGTGAAGTTTGAAATTAGATTTCATTGAATGAAGTTATGAAATACAAATGATAGAATAACCACTTTTAATTATTAAGATACTAATGTCACAATATTTTGACATTTGCCACCAATGTAAATATATGTGCATATATGTATGCATAAAGCTGTTTGTGCATATATATACATGCATATATGTGTACATGTGAAATACATGTCTACACATATATGGAATTTTATATGTAATACAGGTAACTATGTCTTTTAAATATTAAAGGGTAAATCAGGCTGACAAAAGCCATGAAAATTTTGAGGAAATATATTTGCTGTATTGCATCTAATATGCCTAATTAACATATAGAGAGATGGAGTTTTGTAGTTTTTTTTCCTCATTTCTATGATTAGAGAAGCTAATACATGACATGCTTAGAAAATTTAGGAAATTCAGAAAAGTGTGAATAAAAAATTTAAATCACCAATAATCTGAAAAACAACACAAAAATCACCATTTTCTATTTTTTTAGTATCATGCTTTGTAGTTCAAAACTATATAAGTTCAGATAGAGGCATGGCTTTCCTTCATGTGATGATTTGGTAACTAAAGCATCTTGACCACTCAGTGGATTCTATGGGCAAGAAACAAGTTTCTATTATATTAAACCACTAAAATATTGGGAGACAAAGAGGAAAAAAGACAGAGAGAGACAAATCAAGAAACATATTCTTTTTTTTTTTTTAAAGATTTTATTTATTTATTTGACAGACAGAGACCACAAGCAGGCAGAGAGGCAGGCAGAGAGAGAAGGGGGAAGCAGGCTTCTTGCTGAGCAGAGAGCCTGATGTGGGGCTCGATCCCAGGATCCTGAGATCATGATCCTGAGATCATGAAGGCAGAGGCTTAACCCACTGAGCCACCCAGGTGCCCCAAGAAACATATTCTTAACTCTAGAGAACAAACTGATGTACCAGCGGTGAAGTGGAGGGGGTGGATGAAATAAGGGAAGGGGATTGAGGAAGGCCCTTGTGATGAGCACTGGGTGTCATATGGAAGTGTTCAATCACTGTATTGTACACCTGAAACTCATATTACACTGGATATTAATAAACTAGAATTAAAATAAAAATTTAAAAATAATATGTTAACAATTTTTTAAAAATTAAAAATAAAACTACTTATGGTATTTTTGAAAATTTGAGATATTGTAATACATAGTTTTGTCTCTTAATTAATTTTTTCTTAAAGTTTTTATTGTCCTTTGTATTTAAATATTTCAAAAACATTTTACTTTTTCTATTTTAGAATGGATAATTCTAACAATATCATTTTTCTGTATTTATTTTCTTTGGGTAAATTCTTAAAAGTGGTTTTATCATATTGTAGAGACAAGAGATATCTTTTGTGGCTTCTAATGCATATACTTGAACTGAGAGAGCTTGTCTCCTTCAATTCTTGGGCCATTTTGTAAGGAGAAAATGGTTCACTTATGTTGTATTTCACATTTATTGGTTAATAGTAAGAATGAATGTAGGTTTATACACTATTACCGTTTGTATTTCTCTTTTGTTATGTGTTTTTTAACTACTCTACATGGAGGTTAGAGATTTCTATCCAATTTGTAGGAACTTGTTTTATAAAAAGTATTGACCTCATTAAATATCATGTTCTATTTCTTTTCTTTTGTACTTAAGAATGTTCTCCCCCAAATCAAGAAAAAATGTATACTCAATTGTTTCCTTTCAGACTTGGGGAATTGTGTGTATTGAATATAGATGGATCTAAGGGACATTATTTATATTACTTTTTTGCATTATAGGTCAGGTTTTTTCAGATGGTTAATGGGACAGTTTTTGAAAAATATCATTTACATCAAATTTTCTTTCCTTGAATTTTATTATAAACATGTATTTGTTTATAAAGTTGTCTTGAAGTTTTAAAATGAACATTCAGTTTTTTATTTTATGTATTGGTTTGCTTTTTAATGCATTAATATTATAGACAAATTAAAATTTGATATTTTAATAATTCATATGTAAAGTACAAATTCAAATAATGTCTTAGATATTATTCTTCTGAAAAAAAGTCATAAAAATGTGTATTTTAAGTTATGTGTATCTCTCTCATCCTACTAAATTGTTTCCTTTCTTGGGTATATTTGACAAAGAACCTAAGGCAATAGCTAACATTGGACATCAGTAGCTACCATACTCTTCTGACACTCTAAACAGACCTCTGGTTAAATTCTGTCCACTTTCATTTAGGAAGCTTTAATCACTTGTAAACCAATGATAGCAAATTTTAATTATCACATGATTAATATATATTTTATGTTTGATAAACTAATAAAATGCATTCAATTCCATTGTTAAAAAAGTAGAGAAGCTCTATTCAAGAATTACCTTGGGATCTTATAAAAACAATTGCTGTCACTTGAATGAGTCTACATCCTCTTGCTTCTCAATCTAGTCCACTTTGACAAGAGTAGAACATGCAGGAGGCCACTGAAATCCCTCCTTGGAGTCTCAGGCACTGAGCCACCGAATAAGTCCTACTCATTTCTTTGTACTGAGCATCATTGTAGCCCCTATTCACACTTCTCATTTCTCATGCTGAATATTTAGATTTATTTGTTTCAGGGCTTTCATGGATGAGATGACTCTTGGGATCTACTGTGGTTTTTTTTTTTTTTTTTTCTCATTTATTCTCATCATTTGGATACAGTAATCATCAGTTTTTATGCAACACTCTGTCATTGGGTTATACATTGAGGAGAATTATAGTTATAAAGTAAAAGAAAGAAAGAAAGAAAAAGAAAAGAAAAGACTGACTAAATATTTGAAACTCTTACAGGATTTTACTAAGGGTCATAAAGAAATTCAATAAACTAAAAAAAAAAAAAAAGAATGTCAATGATCTATATGAGGAACTTAAGACACAAATAAAATAATTTACCTATGTGGCATCTTAGAAATGAAAGGATTCTAAGACTTAAAATATTCTGTGGCCAGCTATATTGTGATTTATAGAAAAATGCTTTTAAAATCCAGAAAAAATGTAAAATTGCTACTTTGATAAAAGAAATACCTACATGGAAGAACTAAAATTTAGACTTGAACTGACTCCTCTGCCAAATACAATTCTAAAATGAACACTTCCCTGGCCTCCACCTTTAATGTGCCCCCATACCTGCCCACCCCTTGCTATATTCCTTCTATACTCTTCCTTTTTGTCCACTAACCTTTCCTACTTCTGTTGGTCAATAACCACTTACAATATCTCATAGTTTCAGATGATGACTACACTTGTTGGCTTTAAGGTTTTAAGCTTTAGATAAGGTTAGATTTGTGTTATCTAGTTAAAGACATCTCTAACCCTCTCAAGTAAAGACAAAAATCCAGGGGAGGATTTAGTATGTCCCATTGTGAAATTTAGTCCAGGAGTCATCTCTTGGGGACAGAGAATGTTAAAATGGGGAAATATCAGAGTAAATTGATACCAAAGTGATATCAAGTTTATGAATCAAAATTTGGTCAAGCATGTATATAAAAAAGTATAAAAATTAAATAAGATCTGTTGAAGATATCCCTGAGATCTTTCCTGTAAAAACTGGTCAAAAATTCAGTTCTGAATACAGGGCATAAAATAAATACATCCCAGGTATTAGAGACCATCTCATTAACACTTTTAGGAAGTATTCTGGCTTCAGTCAGGGAGAAGATACTACCAATGTCTTATTCATCTTTGTTGTTGACTGTCTTAAATCTGCAATGGTAGATTTCATAAGAACATGGATAGAACTAGAGGGTATTATGCTAAGTGAAATAAGTCAATCAGAGAAGGACAATTATCATATGATTTTTCGATATGAAGAATTTGAGAGTCGGGGGGTGGTCATGGAGGAAAGGGAGGGAAAAATGAAACAAGATGGGACGGGGGAGGGAGACAAACCATAAGAGATTCTTAATCTCAGGAAACAAACTGAGGGTTGCTGGAGGGGAAGGGGAGTGGGAAGGATGGAGCGGCTGGGTGATGGACACTGGCGAGGGTGCGTGCTATGGTGAGTGCTGGGAATTGTGTAAGGCTGATGAATGACAGACCTGTACCCCTGAAACAAATAATACATTATATGTTAAAGAGGAAAAAAAAAAAGAAAACAAATAGACTTCTTCTTTCCTGATCTTTAAGACCTAGCTGGGCATTTTGAAGATAATTTGACTCAAACAAAAAGTCTAGACCTCCATAATAACTCTTTAAATTTAAGGATTAAGTAATCCTAAAACAGAACATCTCTGGGACTACTCAGAAAACAAAACAAATCAACAAGAGCAACAATAAAACCTCACATACCTGTCAGTATAGGAAAGGCAAGGGACATTTAAAGAACAATTACTGTGTCTTATCTTATAAGATAAAATCTAAAGAGATAAAGAACAAACTTTTTTTGATTGAATGATGACTCCTGTTTGACCAAAATTTACCCTTCACAAAAGAGGGGGAAATTCTCACACAATGGCAAGAGCAAAATATTTCATTTCTAGTTGATGCTGGGGTTACTGAGCCCTGTCAACTATGTACAGATGGGAAAGAAATGTCTATACAGATAGCAGTTATCTTTTTGAGTCCTTAATGATTTTGGTGCTTTGGAAGCAACACAAGTTCTTATCTGGAGGTGGAACTGCAATTAAATATGCCAGCCATATCAAAAACTAATTAATTGACTTGCTTCTTAGAGAGCAATTGGTAATAATTAAGATTAAAGCATAGTTTAAAAGCAGGTTCAACAAGCAAAAGGCAATGCTTTAGCAGATTATAATGCTAAGTGAACTGTTTTAAAACACATCTGGCCTATGCAAGGAGTTTAAAAATCAAAGCCAAAACAAAATCCTGATTGATGTCATCATGTCTTCATTTAATGCCAGTTTTAGACACCTATTTTGGAAAAAAGGAAAAGAAAAAAGGTGCTTTAGTAAAAATTAGATTATTTGTTCCACTCAGTCTCTAGTGACACTAAGATAATCATCCCAAATAAGTTGAAACGGAGTCTTATCAAAAATGCTGTAATTATACACCACAACAGAGAGAAAAACTTAACCACCCTAAATGCCCTTTGTTGTGAAACTGCAATGGAATTGTCCAGAATGTCTCTTTTTTTCTATTGTTCAAGCCTACAATACTAAGAAAACTTACAAGTGGGAAAATTACTGGCTAAGAATATAGGCTAAAATTTTAAGCATGTTTGAATATCTTCAAATAATGTTGGTTCCAGCCCCTTCTGGAATGTTTGTGAGTATGTTTAATATTGTCTGTTTCATGGGTGGCTAGAAGCCTCTTCATGCTCCTATCTTTCTTTCTATAGACTTTCTAACAATAAAACAACTGCTCTGATAGGCCAAGAAATTTTAGACTTTACCTTTCCCACTTGGGGAAAACTCTCATATATATCTAGTATAGTGGTACTCATTTGACGGAGAGGATAATTAAGGAAGTTTTTAACCCCAAAGCTTTACCTCCTTTACAATAGTCAACTAAAACAGAATGAATGAATGGCACATAAAAATGGAAAAAGACAAAATTATCTGAGGAATTTTAGTTGTCATGGCCAAAATCTTTGCCATTAGTTCT
The DNA here is from genome assembly GCF_009829155.1 of Mustela erminea. Taxonomy (NCBI): domain Eukaryota; kingdom Metazoa; phylum Chordata; class Mammalia; order Carnivora; family Mustelidae; genus Mustela; species Mustela erminea. The sequence goes on from NC_045616.1 coordinate 126,977,029, forward strand.
CATGGCCATCAGGTGTACCCTAATGGAATTAATGGACTATGCCCACATGACATGAGGCCCAGATAGCCCTTGGGTTTTGAACCTGACTACTCTCCTTAATGTTTCTATTTAATAAGCTGGTATGGCTAAATATTAAATTATTATTTTTCTTCTATATGCCAAAGGTATCAAACTAAAAATTATCCCCACCTAGGTAGGCTGGTATTACTAAATATTGTAGAGATTTGATGTGCTATATCTAAGCTTCTCATTAGCAGCTTTGAGTAGCTGTTTCCAAAGGTAAACCATAGGAACAACTGCCTGGCCTTTGGCTTAGAGAACTGACTTACAGAAAATGATGCCAATTTAAAATTACCCTTGCTCCTCACTGTATAGTAAAACTAATTACCCCAAAATAAAATTGTGGGTGTTGCTAACCACAAACCCTGTAGGAAAAAAAAAAAAAAATCAAGGAAATTGACAAGTCCCAATATATTTTTTATTTCAAAGAATTAAAAAGAAATTTTGAGTTATAACCAAATGAATTAACCTAAACTTTAAAATTTTATACTTGTGGTAAAAACAAAAACAAAACCAAAACCAAACCAACCACATAAAATTTACCTTAGCCATTTTATTTATTTACTTTTTAAAGATTTATTTATTTATTTTAATGAAGGGGAAGAGGGGCAGAGGGAGAGGGAGACGCCCTAGCAGACTGCTCTGAGCATGAAGCCTGACAAGGAGCTTGATATAAAGACCCTGAGATCACAACCTTAGCTGAAAACCAAGAGTTGGATGCCTAATGGACTGAGCCACCCAGGCGCCCCTCATCTTAACTATTTTAAAGTGTATTGTTCAGAAGTGTTACGTATATTCTTCTTGTTGTACAGGCCGATTTCAAAACCCTTTCATCATGAGAAACTGAAACTCCGTATCCATTAAACAGTAAGTCCCCATTTTTTCCTTCCCCGATCCCCGGGCAACTGCCATCCTACTCTTTGTCTTTATGAGTTTGATGGTCTTCGATAAGTGGAATCATATAGTATTTTCTTTTTATGACTGGCTTAGTTCACTTAGCATAATATCTTCAAGGTTCATCTCTGTTGTGGCACCTGTCAGAACCTTTCTATCTAAGGCTGAATAGTATTACATTTTAGGTATACACCACATGTGTTTGTCCATTTGCCTGTTGATGGCTGAGTATAGCAAGGGTCAGCCAAGACTTTTCCAAGCAAACCAGGGCATATTTACCTACTGATAAACATCCTGGTATCCTTCATACCCAATATAATGCCTGATTCATAATGACTACTCTTTTGTTGAATAAATTGATAAGTGAATTATTTAGTCAAAGCTATGTATCCTTGAATAGTCTCTTTGATAAATTATTATTTTTCTTGTATATGCCAAAGGTATCAAACTAAAAATTAACCCCACCTAACCCTCTCATTCCCACACTGACTCCCAGATGGACACATTTTACCTCCTAAATATCCCTTGGCTTGGTTCTCCTTACCTCTTGCCACTAAAACTTAGTTTGGATCCTTATTATCTCTCAGATGGTCTGAATGGATATAGACCTACAAGCTCTTCATGCTTCCAATATCCCCTCCAAAATCCATCATTCACATTGTTTTCAGTGTGATTTTCCCAAAACAGCATCACACGAATCCTCTTTTAAATACCCTTTAAATCTTCATACCTAAGAGATAAAGACTAGCTTCATCATGAAACTAAAACACACGCATGGTTTCATGTCACCCAGTTTTTCCAGTAGCTTCCATCTCCTACCATCCTCTCCATGCTGCTGTTTCAACAACCCCCAAGTTACACCCCATTGCACTGTCTCACTTCTGTGCCTTTGAACTGCTTTTCTCTCAGCTTGGAATGCCATTCTCCCAACTGCTCCATTTCCCTCCTTTCCACACCCCACCTCTGTCCCTTTTGCCCAGACTCACCTTGGTACAAATCACCTCAATTTCCTTCTCACTCCCACAGTCCTAAAACAAATGAGTGAGAGACAAGGCTAGAAGCATGGCAGTGATTTAGTGGACTATTAATACTTAACTTTGGATTTCGGTGAAATTTAAGACTCTGAAGAACCCTGCTGGGTCATCTAGGCCATTTCTCTTCTTCATCAAAGACGCACCTTCACAGCTAACTAAAATAAATATGTAAATAAATTATACAACTTAAAGGGGCATGTACATTTTGTAAACCACTCTCAGGAATCCTTAATGATGTGTAATGAATCTGTTTGCTAAGTTGTTGTATAAATTCCATAAATTTTCCATCCTGAGATTTAAACTGATTTTTTCCTTTTAATTCATGGAGAAGCTTGAGATGGGCACCGTATATTTTTAACTTGAGGATTTAAATAACTTCTAAGTTCTTGCCTCCAAGTTGAATAATTCCAGATCTTTTAACCTTTTCTTGTAGGTCTTACTTTACAACCAATTCATTATCTTTGTGGCTGTCCTCTGAACCCTCTCCAAGTTTTTGCATTCCTTTTAAGATTGGGAGTCTTTTACATGATACAGAATCCCAGGAAGGGTTTGACAAGTTGTCCATTCAATAGGAGGATTACCTCATAGTTCTTACATACTATATGTCCTTCATTTTGTATCTGCATTAACTTTGCCTTTCCAACTGTGAAGCCGACACTGTTGACTGACTGTACTTGGTTTCTACTTCATACACTCACTTTTTTGCCTTTGCTCCCAAATACGGTCAATCAATTCTTCCTCCCTCTTCCACTGCCATCTTCCTCAACTGTTCTAATTTAACCTTATCTTGATGAAGCTGTGATCTGTTTACATCTGAGTGTCTTTCAAATTTACTAAAGTAATGAATTAGAAATCCTTTTTTCAAAGCTGCCATTTGTAAATTGATAATTACTCTTTAACCGGGATAACGAGCTAATATACAATAACAACAAAAATAACAATAACCATATCAGATATTTTATATAGATTATCTCAGTTAATGTAATAGTAGTAGTAACAATAATAAAACATACCATTATATCATGCTCATATTAATTCATTATCTTTGCAATTATTTTGTGAATTATTAGTTTTCATCACCAGATTACAGAAAAGGGAGCTGAGGTACTGACTGTTAGTTTTATCACTGGCTTGGACAAAAGCGCCAGAAATATGGTTATGCCTGATTTAAGCGTGATTCAATTATTATTCATGACTTACCCCAGAATCCCCAGAATCTACATTCTTACAGAAACATTTAGACATCCAGAAAACCAAAATCTACTTAGAATTGAGGTTTTCAGGATAAAAAGGTACTTTATATTCTGTAGAATCTTTAAATTTGAGCACTAGACGAACATGGATTTGGATCTCTAGTTTTTCTCGGGGGGAGCAATACTGAAGAGGAGAGATAAATGGGGGGGGGGGGGAAGCCAGCAGACTGAGCACTTCTGTCTGCAAAAGGAATTAGTGAACTGCTAGAGAAAAGCTCTGTTCCAGACCTTATTAGCAGAAGGAAGCAAAAGTGATGCCTTACTTTGATAAGATAAACTGAAGCTTACCAGGATAAGCTGATAACAAGGACAGTTTCAAAATTCCCTGAAGCTTCTGGTGGTTTTTGTTTTGGTTAGGTTTGGTTTAGGTTGGTTTTGTTTGTTTGTTTGTTTGCTTGTTTTGAAGCTAGGCATTGCATTAAGGTTGTATTAAAATAACCATTTTATAAAGTTTGCTAAGTAATTAAGTGGCTAATTCATATGTTTCTCAGTCATTTTTCTATTGTTAACATACAAATGGTGGCAATTATTGTTTGACTCTTTTTTTAAGTTTTCTTTTCTATAAAGATTTAATAGAGTAGAACAATCATATCTCTGTAATACTAATGGTATATCCTAGGGGTTCATCTAAATGCTGGGAATATGCAACCAAACTGGCCGTGAATTTCCCCAGTTACAGTAGAAAATACAAGCTTGGACTTTCAGAACAAAATAATAAGCCTTTAAATTCAGTTCCGTTCAAAGAACATTTTCTGAACCGCTATTAATGAAAGACAGTCTGTTTAAATCTAGCCTTGTTCAGGGGCAGAAATTATAAAAAATTTCTTCTTTAATTCTATCAACTCAAAGTTTGATGGCAGGAACCACAAAAGGAATGGAATGCCGCTCCTTTGTTCTGTTGATAAATACAAACTAATTAAGTGCATAACTTTAGAAGGCTCGTAGATATGAAAATTACTCTAAGCATACTGTAATTCCCTAGTACATCCTTATTTGCTATTAATAAATGACACATTCAACATTTTAAGATTAATCTAACATCTTTAGGTCTATCCTTAAATAGTAGCTATAATGACACAGTGACTGTCCACAAATTCCTTAAGAGCTTAAATTTTACTTTCTTTATTTCCTCTGTGTTTGAAATTTAAATATTGTTATCAATTTTCTACAACCTGATTGACCAAGTGCAGACAATTGTGTTAATTTCTCAACATAATTTATAAGACTGAAATTCAATTTTTGAACCAGTGCATATATTTTGAACAGTATGTACGAGTGTGATTCAATCCTAAATTTGTATTTCTAAAATCTGGACACTTAAAGAATATTGCCTCCTACTATTTGTGGTATTTTTTTTACTTAGAGCCCTCTGCTTATAGACAGAGACATCTGGCAAAAGTAAGAGTTATATTATTATGACAATGTGTTCTCATCATAACTTCCTCTTCTCTTTAAATTCTGTAGATCAGATAATGACAGTCCTGAACCCAGTCAGTCAATAGAAATGGTATGAGCACCACAGTGTACTGTTCTGGATGTTACTAGCTACTGACGTCACTTTCCAGGAGTGTGGAAATCACTCTGGGTAACTATGTGTAGTCTAGATTTATGAAACCTCTCTCTTGACACCTGGTGCGATGGGGACTTGAAGGGGCAAACCACAATTCCTTCTATCCTTCCTTTTAAAGTTGGAGTTTACGAACCTTAATTTTAGGACCATCTTCAGTGTACCAACTGATGGTACTTTCTTGGAGGTTTACGATAAAAGTTACCCACCCAGTGTAGTAATCTTGTTTACTGATGTCAAAAACAAGGTATTTCCAACAAATGTGCTTCTTCCTGCTTCAATAAATGATCACTAGTATTATTTTACCTCATAATTTCAATTATTTGTCAAAAAATATATACCTTTAAACTAATTTGTACTTCTTGAAAGTATAAGGAAAACAATTTAATGCAAGGAAAAACAAAGTAGTGTCCTATGGTTTTGTAGTTATATCAGTAGTGGTTTATTTGGATGCTTTGCTTGGATGGAAAGAGCTATCCTTTTTCTTGTTTTTAAGTTTTGGAAAAAATAAATAATTTTTGTTTCTCCAAATTTTAAGCGGAAATATTTTTACCCTTACTGTTAACAAAAGAAATACAATTGTAAACAATAATGATATCATGATTATTTCCTATTACATTTAAAAATATTTAAAACATACTATACTCAGCACTGGTGATAAAAATGAGCAACGATGGGGTGCCTGGGTGGCTCAGTGGGTTAAAGTCTCTGCCTTCAGCACAGGTCATGATCCCAGGGTCCTGGGATGGAGCTCATCGAGCCCGACCACATAGGGCTCTCTGCTTAGTGGGGAGCCTGCTCCCTGCCAGACCTCCCCGCCCCGCCTACTTGTGATCTCTGTCTGTCAAATAAATAAATCTTTTAAAAAAATGAGCAATGAAAATGACACAGCCTTTCCTTTGGACAGCTGTGAACATATCAAGAGACTTAAAAATGACATTACCCATTGATGTAGAATTTAAAGTATCAGAGATGTTTTCAATGATGCTCACGATATTATTATGAATAATTTTAAAATATCAAAATGGATTTCATTGCACTGTCAGTAGGAATTGCTTAAGTGCTTTAAATTTCAACAACATGATGTCTTTTGTAGCTGTGAACCAAATATATGTGGAAACACACCAAATTAGAAACAATGATTATTTCTCTATGATTAGATTGCTGAAGATTTCTATTTTCTTCATTTAACTTATTTTAATGAATGTTTCCATATTCCCTAGTAAACCCATTTTTTGGTATGTATATGTACATATGCATTTTACAAACAAAGGAAAAAGAGACAAACAAAAAAAAACAGGCTTCTTTTTCTTTTTAGAGAGAGAGAAGGCCCTCCAGTGGGGGTTGGGAGAGGGACAGAGGGAAAGGGAGAGAGAGAATCTCAAGCAGGCTCCATGCTCAGGCATGTACCATGATCTCATGACCCTGAGACCATAACCTGAGCCGAAATCAAGAAACAGATGCTTAACTAGCCGAACCACCCAGACGCCCCCAAAACACTCTTAAATACAGAGACCAAACTGATGGTTGCTAGAGAGGAGGTGGTGGGAGGAGGGTGGGTGAAACAGGTGAAGGGGGTTAAGAGTGCACTTATGATGAACACTGAATAATGTATACACTTGAGGAATCACTATATTATACACCTGAAACTAATATATATAACACGGTATGTTACTTATACTCGAATTAAAAAAATAAATAATAAAAAAACCACTTTCACAATTGGAAACATATCTGCCAATTATAGTGTAAGGAGCTAAAGAATGGTTAGTTGAGAAAATTATGTTAAGTACTTACAATTTGACTGCTTAACCTGAAAAACCATAGATTGTTTCAAACATTGGTGATATTTTTGTTCTAATTGTAAAGAAATGTTGAGTGGCAGAGAGAATAATGGTATTAAATACTGATTTGGGCAAATTAAGATGAAATACCTTTTCTCTTCTAATGTTTCACTCTATAATCTCTGAAAGTGTCTTTGTTGTGCCTTACCTACATCTAGGCCCTTTGCTTATATTCTGAAGCTTATATCCTTAGCGTTTGTCTTTTATCCTCCAAACCACAATTTACTTATTTGTTTGTTTGTTTTTAGTGAGAATTTGAGCATCCCATTCCTTGGCTAACTCATCATTGATTCTCCATCACCTTTAAGGAAAAGAAAGCATCTCAAATTCTTAGCATGGCAAATCTGGCCCTGTGTTTCTTCTCAGTCATATTTGTCCAGCATCTTTATTCTTATCAAATACTACAATACCATTGTCAGGGCCGTTCCTCAAAATTCCAAATAACTTCACAGATTTTTGGCTTCTGATATGAAAAGCTTTCTTACTATAAACACTGGGTTGCCTGCCATTTCATTTCTATTTTTTTAACTTTTCTCAAGTACTACCTTCTCTATGAAGACCCACTTTACAAATGGTGCCCCTTGTACTTGACAAGTACCTTTGATATTTCCGTAATTCTGACATTTTCTATAATAACGATTCATAAGCATAGTCATTTCTTTAAATAGACTTGACTGTAGCTTTCTTTTTTTTTTTTTTTTAAAGATTTTATTTATTTATTTGACAGAGAGAGATCACAAGTAGGCAGAGAGGCAGACAGAGAGAGAGGAGGAAGCAGGCTCCCCGCTGAGCAGAGAGCCCGATGTGGGACTCGATCCCAGGACCCTGAGATCATGACCTGAGCCGAAGACAGCGGCTCAACCCACTGAGCCACCCAGGCGCCCCAACTGTAGCTTTCTTAAAGACTTTTCGCCTTTGTGTTTCTATCATTTTGTGTGGTGTCTGATGCAGTGTGTCTTGACAATGAATATGACTTGGCATAGCATTATCTTCAATGAAGATAAACTGTCATAAATAATGGAAATATTGTCAAAATGGATTTAAGAAGAATGTGAAGTAATTTAAAAATATTTGTCTATAAAATAAATCCTTTTAAAATAATTCTACTAACTTAGGATATTAAAAAAGATGATTTTACACTCACCTATAGTATTACTTATACACTCTTACTAATGACTATTACTTTTACTTCTTTTGTTATATTTTGAAATCTTACTGTATGTTGACTCCCTTGATCATTTCTTTATACGCATCATCTTAGAATCTTAAAGGAATCTTCCAAAATTGTTGCTATTCTTTTTCTTTTCTTTTTTAAAAGATTTTATTTGACAGAGAGAGAGAGGGAGAGACAGAGCACACAAGCAGGGGGAGGGGCAGGTAGAGGAGAAACTGGCTTTCCAATGAGCAGGGAGACCCATGTGGGGCTTGATCCCAGGATGTTGGGATCATGACCTGAGCTGAAGGCAGATGCTTAACCGACTGAGCCACCCAAGTGCCCCACTATTGTTTTTCTTATTATTAGTTTCATTTTGTATTTGAGGAAGTGAAATTGAATGAGCAAAAATGTCATTTGGAATGGTGTCAGGGAGTCTTAAAGGGGGAGTTCTCATTCATGTACCATTTATTGCATCTTAATTTGCATCTCCTGATAAGAAGCTTACTTGACTACCCCAGCAGGAGGAAGGGAAAGTTTCTTCTTGGGCAGAATAACCCAACCAATGAGATTCACCACAACTCAGCCAATGAGAAGTCACCACAACCCTGAACTCTTATTGTCCTGCAATGAACTTTCATTCCAAACAGCCCACTATCCTCCTTCCTCTATAGCATACTATTCCACTCCTTTGTTCTCTGGTCTTATCTATGGCTTGCCATAGTTTCCATGTCCCGGATTCTAATTCCTCTACTATTCCCAAATAAACTCATTTTGCCAGTACAAGAATTAGCTATTTTATTTTTAAGGTTGACATTACGCATTATTGGAAGTGGGATCCAAAGGAGACAAATCAGGAGGAACAAAAGAACCCTAGAATCATGTGCACTACTCACTTGAGCCCCGCACACTCTCCATTTCTGAGTTGTCTTTCTCTTTTCTTATTTGGTGAGTCTCTTCTAGGATTTGCGCTCCGTGCTTTTGGTCAAACTTTCTGACTTCATTAAGGATCTGCTTTTATGAAGGCATTGCCATTCCTGGTGAGTACTCTTGTTTTCTAAACTTCTGGTTCTTCACTCTATGCTCTGAGTTGTCAAACTTTATTGTGATGCTTGTTTTCTACTTATGTTTGTTTAGTCTCTTCTCTTCTGTTGAAGCTTTTTGATAAGCCACTCATTCAAGTTGTAAAATGTGTGACTCCCAGTGTTTCTCAACAGCTATTGGAAAACAAAGCCCCTCATAATTAGAGGTTTTATGGAGTCCAAAGGCAAGATGAGTTTCATCTGGTCCTTGAATCAGGATCTTGTGCCTTTCTGGAAATATGTGAACTCTAGATAATTGGGAATTGTAATGCCATTCTGAGGAGGACTTGTTTTAGATAAATTTGAAATAAACTAAGACAGATTCTTAAAAGAGATGATTTCAAGCCTTTCAATGGCATGCATTCTTTGATTGGTATGCAGAAGCTTCTATAAGACAAAGGGCTCCAAAAACAACTCTAAAATGAAACTTACGGTATGCAAAACTAAACAAAACAATAACAAAAACTTAAGTAAAAACAAAAAACTTTGCTAAAAAACTTGAGCAGAGAACTTTAAATTAGCCCATCTGCTATAAATACAATTTGGATCCAACTATTCTTTTGAATTTGTACCTGAGACTTGTCTAAAAGTTTTTAAAACAAAAGCTCTAAGATCTCTATGTCTGTCTGTATGTTATATATGCGTTTTATAAATATGTGGTTTTTTTCTATCTTCAGATGGCATAGCCAAAATTAATTTGTAAAGAGCTCTATTTAATCAATTTAAAGAAAAATAAGAGCTTATAAAAATTAAGTAAACTGACACAAATATTTTTCAAGTTTACATTATTTGAGATAATCTTTGATAAATCTAGTTTCATTTGTTGGTTTAATAAAAGCAGGTATGTCTTCAAAATTTGTTAGCAGGGAAAGGTCTCATGAAGTTTTTAGGAATAATATAAACATAATTTTTGGAAACAAGTAACTTAGATAGATGTAAATAGGTTAAGAGTTTTTAGGTACAATAGTTATGTTTTATAGTATGTATGCTAAAAAAATAGCTTTCTTAATTCTTTTTGGTAATTAGAGGTTTGTAAAGTTAAATTAAATGATAGATTTTCATTGAGATCATTAAATTATATGATAGATTTTCATTGAGATCATTTTCCAAACAAGATAAAATACTTAAACATTTATTGCTGAAAATAGGTTTATCTACTTCTGATTTCTAGTTGCAGAGAAAGATATATTTAGGTCTTTTAGTAACCATGTCTGGTGCCACATTGAAGGACTGCATTAGGTAAAAAGACATATATTTCTAGAAATTATGAAATGTATTTATAAGTTTGCCAGTCCACAATTATTTCCTTCTTAGTTTTCACTAAGAATTAAGAATCCTAAGGGTAAGATTTCTAATTAATATATGTAAAAACAGGAGCTTCTGGCTGATTCAGTGAGTGGGATGTACAACACTTGATCACTGGGTTATGAGTTCAAGCCCCACATTGGGTATAGAGATTACTTAAAAATAAAAAAAATTAAATATATATATATATACACACACACACACATAACATATATGTATATATGAAGCAATAAGGATGAAAGAAAATGATTGAATATGAAGGAAGGCAAGGGAAGCAGGATATGTGTTTTCAATAAAAAAAGGTGTGAAGAATGGAAAAATAACTTTGTAGAGGAAAGAAAATAGTTTTGTCCTAAAGAAAAATTATTTCCAGCATAAGAAAGGAAAAAGATGGAACAGAAGCTGAGATGATATATCCAATTACAGAAGTTTTATGTAAAAGAAATCTTGAGAATGGATTTCTATGTCGGGTCAAGCCAAGATCGGAATGGCTTTATTTAAATTTTAAAAAGCATTTTAATATTAAAAGTAGACTGGTGGAAAATTAGAGTTTGCTTTTTGTCTCTGTAAAGGATAAAGTTTTATATTTGTAAAGGATAAAGTTTTTTTTTTTTTGGACTATTGATCTGCTCCTAATAAGAAATTATAAACAAATTTACCTTTATCTAATCTGCCCAGGAAATAAAGATTTTATTTTGTGTTCTGTCTTTATCAAGTTTTTGATTACTTAGAACAACTGTATTTATTAAAAATAAGCTAAGGCTTTCTGCAACTACATAAATTTCTATATTTGCCATTAAAATGTTTTTGTCATTTTAGGGTGAAAAACCATTTACCACACTAACAAACATAAAAAGAAAGCTGGAGTGGCTATCCTTATATCAGACAAATTAGATTTTAAACCAGATTATAATAAAAGATGAGGAAGGACATTATATCATACTTAAAGTGTCTACTCTGGAAGAAGATAGAACAATTGTAAATATTTATGCCCCTAATATGGGAGCAGCCAATTATATAAGCCAATTAATAACAAAATCAAAGAAATACATCAACAATAATATAATAGTAGGGAACTTTAACACCTTCCTCTCTGAAATGGATTATCTATGCAAAAGACCAACAAGGAAATAAGTGCTTTAAATGATACACTGGACCATATGGACTTCACAGATATATTCAGAACTGGAATTCCATCCCAAAGCAACAAAATACACATTCTTCTCTAGTGCACATAGAACATTCTCCAGAATAGATCATATCCTGGGTCACAAATCAGGTCTGAACTGGTATCAAAAGATCGGGATCATTACCTGCATATTTTCAGATCACAATGCCTTGAAACTCAAACTCAATCATATGAGGAAAATTGGAAAGAACTAAAATACATGGAGGCTAAAGAACACCATACTAAAGAATAAATGGGTCAACCAGGAAATTAAAGAAAAATTTTAAAAATCCATGGAAACAAATGAAAATGAAGACCCAACCATTCAAAATCGTTGGGATGCAGCAAAGATGGTCCTAACTAGGAAAGTATATAGCAATGCAAGCCTTTCTCAGGAAACAAAAAAGTTCCCAAATATACAACCTAACTATACACCTAAAGGAACTGGAGGAAAAATAGCAAATAAAGCCTAAACCCAGGAGGAGGAGAGAAATAATAAAGATAAGAACAGAAATCAATGAAATAGAAACCAAAAGAACAGTGGAAAAGATCAACGAAACTAGGAGCTTGTTTTGAAAGAATTATTCTTTCAAACCAAAGAATTATTCTTTGGTTTGAAAGAATAATAAGATTGAAAAACCCTGGCCAGACTTAGCAAAATGTAGAGAGAAAGTACTCAAATAAATAAAAATCATGAATGAAAAAGAGAGATCACAACCAACACCAAAGAAATACAAACAATTATAAGAACATATTTTGCTCAACTATATGTCAACAAATTAAACAATCTGGAAGAAATGAATACATTCCTTGAGCTGTATAAACTACCAAAACTGAACCAGAATAAATAGAAAACCTGAACAGACCCAAAACTAGCAAGGAAATTGAAACAAAATCAAACATCTCTCAACAAACAAAAGCCCAGGGCAAGATGGCTTTCCAAGGGAATTCTACCAAACATTTAAAGAAGAATTAATACTTATTCTTCTGAAACTGTTCCAAAAGTAGAAATGGAGGGGAAATTTCCAAACTCATTTTATGAGGTCAGCATTACCTTGATCCCAAAACCAAAGACCCCATCAAAAAGGAGAATTACAGACCAATATCCTTGACAAACATAGATGCAAAAATTCACACCAAAATACTAGCCAATAGGATCCAACAATACATTAAAAGAATTATTCACTACGACCAAGTGGGATTTATTCCTGGGCTGCAAGTTTGGTACAACATCCACAAATGAATGTGATACACTACATTAATAAAAGAATAAGAACCATATGATACTATCAATAGATACAGAAAAAGCATTTGACAGAGTACAGGATCCTTTCTTGATTAAAACTCTTCACAATGTAGGGATAGAGGGTATACACCTCAATATCATAAAAGCCATCTATGAAAAACCCACAGTAAATATCATTCTTAATGGGGAAAAACTGAAAGCTTTTCCCTGAGGTCAGGAACATGGCAGGGATGTCCCCTATCACCACTGTTATTCAACATAGTATTAGAAGTCCTGGCCTCAGAAATCAAGCAATAAAAAGAAATAGAAGGCATCTGAATTGGCAAAGAAGAAGTCAAACTCTTACTCTTTGCAGATGATATGATACTTTATATGGAAAACCCAAAAGATTCCACCACAAAATTGCTAGAACAGGAATTCAGCAAAGTAGCAGGATATAAAATAAATGCACAGAAATGAGTTGTATATCTATACATCAACAAGACAGAAGAAAGAGAAATTAAGGAACCAATCCCATTTATAATTGCCCCCCCAACCCATAAGAATAAATCTAGGAATAAATCTAACCAAAGAAGAAAAGAATCTGTACTCAGAAAATTATAGAACATTCATGAAAGAAATTGAGGAAGAAACAAAGAAATGGAAAAACTTTCCATGCTTATGGATTGGAAGAACAAATACTGTGAAAATGTCTATGCTACCTAGAACAATCTACAATCCACAAATTTAATGCAATTCCTATCAAAATACCATCACCTTTTTTTTACAGAAATGGAACAAATAATCCTAAAATTTGTATGAAACCAGAGAAGACCTGAATAGTCAGAGGAATGTTGAAAAAGAAAAGCAAAGCTGATGGCATCACAATTCTGGACTTCAAGCTCTATTACAGAGCTGTCAACATCAAGACAGTATGGTAATGGTACAAAAACAGGTACATAGATCAGTGGAACAGAATAGAGTGCCCAGAAATGGATCCTCAACTCTATGGTCAACTAATCTTTGACAGAGTAGGAAAGAGTGTCCAATGAAAAAAGTGTCCAGTCTCTTTAACAAATGACATTGGGAAAATTGGACAACCACGTGCAGAAGAATGAAACAGGACCATTTCCTTACACCATACACAAAAGTAGACTCAAAATGGATGAAAGACCTCAATGTGAGACAAGACTCTATCAAAATCCTTCAGGAGAACACAAGTAGCAACCTCCTCAACCTCAGCTGCAGCAACTTCTTCATAGACATATCATCAAAGGCAAGGGAAGCAAAGGCAAAGATGAACTATTCGGACTTCATGAAGATCAAAAGCTTTTGCACAGCAAAGGAAATAGTCTACAAAACCAAAAGTCAACTGACAGAATGGGAGAAGATATTTGCAAATGAAGTAACAGATAAAGAGCTAGCATCCAAAATCTATAAAGAACTTAACAAACTCAACACGCATAGAACAAATAATCCAATCAAGAAATGGGCAGAAGACATGAACAGACATTTCTGCAAAGAAGACATCCAAATGGCCAAACTTGTTGGTAGGAATGCAAGCTGGTGCAGCCACTTTAGAAAAGAATATAGAGGTTCTTCAAAAAGCTGAAAATAGAGCTACCCTACAACCCAGCAACTGCACTACTGGATATTTATCCCAAAGATACAAATGTGGTGCTCTGAAGGGGCACATGCATCCACAATAGCCAAACTATGGAAAGAGCCTAGATGTCCATTGAGAGATGAATTGGTAAAGAAGATGTGGTATATACATACAATAGAATATTATACAGCTGTCAAAAATAAAAACTTTCCATTTACAATGACATGGATGGAACTAGAGGGTATTATGTTAAGCAAAATAAGTCAATCAGAGAAAGGCAGTTATCATATGATCTCACTGATGTGTGGAATTTGAGAAACAAGGCAAAGGATCATAGGGGAAGAGAGAAAAAAATGAAACAAGATGAAACCAGTGAGGAAGACAAACCATAAGAGACTCTTAATCTCAGGAAACAAATGGAGGGTTGCTTAGTGGAGGGGGTGGGAGGGATGGGGTGGCTGGGGGATGGACATTGGGGAGGGTATGTGCTATGGTGAGTGCTGTGAATTTTGTAAGACTGATGAATCACAGAACTATACCCCTAAAACAAATAATACATTATATGTTAATTTAAAAATTAAAAAATAAATTAAAAAAATTTTTTTGTCACTTTGGTTAAATGTTTAATCAAATCTCGTTTCATAATTATCTGTGATCCTATTTGGTCAAGTGTCCAGAAACTTTTGTCTTTTTTGACAACCTTCTCCAAAATCAAATTCTGGGTGAAGCCTTTTAAACTTTGAACTAACTTTAGGTTTTTCTAAAAGATACTTAGAACATCTCAAAGGATTCATTCTCTCTTTATAAAAAAGGAAATGTTAGACAAAATTAGGTTTAAATGGTACATTAAATTACATGGGAATCATGTCAAATAAAAGTTATACTAAACCTTCTTCACCTTATATTTGTATAGGTATAAGTTAATGTAAGTGTTCCAAAACCTATATGAAATTTCTGAAATCTATTACATCCTGATATAATGTTATCAGTCATAATTTTAAAATGTATGTCACAGAAATAAGCAAATCCCCTAGTTAATTCCATTATAATTAACTTTAATCAGATCCTTAATAATGGACATTTTTAAGACTGTTGTCATTTACAGACAGTAATTGTTTTATTCTGATGTTTTTCCAAATGTGTTTCATCTTCAGAGAAATTCATGAAAAGCACTCATGACAAGTACTGTAGAATGATGGATTTAAGATCATACCACTGAATTGGATTTAGGGAAATGTCTTCTCTTAAACTCTCTATGATTTAAAGTAATTTGGTAAAATCTTGGTAAACAAAGATGAAATAATTACTTTTTTCCCCATCCTGATCCTACCAGAATTTAAACACTTTTGAGTACTTTTTTCTCATAGCAATGTCGTTAGGTATTTGCATAAATTAAGTAAGTATCTTTCTCCTTGTAGACTGGCTACTGCTTCCTCTGTGGCTAAAATCTCATCAGAAAGGATCACTTCTACCTGGTGATAGCCCTCCTGCTTTGAACTTCATTGTACCAGGAATTCACTTTACTGGTCAGGCACTTTGGCAAGTTTGTGTTATTTGGCTGATTTCACTGTGCTTATCACCTTCAATTCTCAGGGCTAGTTGAATGCACTAATGGCATCAGTAAAACTCAGCTGACAAAATTTATAGAGACCCTTCAAAAACTCTACCCAAAAGCATTGCCTTTAGTCCTTCTAAACCTCAGGTTTATCTTTTTGTGGCCCATAAATATTTACTTTTCAAAATAATTACCAAGTGCCTGATGTATTTAGTCCCTGCTTCTTTTGATCCACAACTGATAAAAGGAAATACACTTTAATGTTGCAAAAGTCTAACAAAATCTACTGAAAATAGTCATGCTTTAGTAGGCAGAATTTTCACAGCCTGGTGTCAGGAGATGAAGACTTCAACCATCACTCATAACCCAGAGATTTCATGTATTGGAAAAGACATCTCCAGAAAGACTCTTCAATGTCATTGGAAAGGTCCCTATCAGGTTCTGTTAGTCAATTCTTTGTGCCACCAAACTCCAGGGAATAGACTCTTGGATCCACATGTCACACCTGAAAGAAAGCACCAAACATTGGACATTCGTACTAACTGGTGATTTGAAAATAAACATTTATAGGAATTGACATAGACAACAGCTGAAGGAAACAGCCTTCCCAAGACATCGGGATCAGACCTATGTATCTTTTCTTACCATTGCTTCTTGTCCTACTTTCCCTTTTTCTTGGAAAGGCAATGCTTTTATCTGCATTTCCCAATATTTTGCAAAACAAGAAAAATCTTTCTAACTGATGGATTTATCAACAGAAACTCCAAACATGATGTCAGATAATGCTGTGATGTCAGATACTCTAATCATCTTATCTAAAACTAATGTCTCCTTCATCCCCAATGCCACTGTTGACTAGGCTGGCACATGTATGGATGTTACCTACTGGGATAGGCTGTTATACCCAGAGATCCTCATCCCTTGTTTCAAACTTTCCCTAGTCATAACTGTACTAGAGCAGCTAGATACTTCCATTTTTGCCAATTGTATGATCACCCCTCACCATGTTTTTCTTATTTAAATATAATCTATCCCCTGCATCCAAGGGAAATAAAAATAGTGTAACTCCTTTTCCCAAGACTTTTAGAGAAGAACTCTTTAGGGTGGGGTGGGACCTCACAGAATGTCAATCCAATTCCTCTGATCTCTGGCTTGAAAGTATCAAGAAATCCTAGTGGATCTATCAATAACCAGACTAACTGGAGACCTCCGCACTCCATCCTGTTTCCTTTTTGTCTGTAAGGGATGGCATTTCCCATGGGCATATTCATGTTTAGATAGCTGGTGAACTGAAGGCTAATGCTCATTGGGACATTTAGTTATCCCTGTCAACGTTCATATTACAAATCAGAAGCCTTCCATAGATCTTTCCTTTGGTTCACCCCATTGAGTCTCCATGGCCTTCTTAAAGGGGAACTTCCAGAAGGCACACATTACTCCGAGCTTTCCTCCGTGGAGATATACTTTCTTCTTTCAGCCAGAGTTAGTGTCAATGAATGCATGATCAGAAATCTCTTCATTAGGGGAGCTAGCCATTTCCACACCCAAGGCAGCTGCAGTTCAACAATGAGCACTTGACTTGCTGGCTAATATAGTTTTGGACAATTACATAGCCATTGCTTACCTACTTGCTGAGCAAGGAGGTATTTGTGTGCATGGACACCCCCTTCTGTGCATAGATAAATTCCTCTGGAGAAGTGGAAACCCAATTACATATGATTAGGGAAGAAAAACATTGGCGATAAAAAATTTCACCTAATGATCCATGATCCCTTTATCTGGTAAATGGTTACCTTCAGGTCTAGGCTCCTTGTTTAGAATTATTATAGAAATTGGGGTCATTATTCTGCTCCTCCTATTACTTTGTATAATCGTGTTTAAGCTTCCTACCTGTGGATTATCTAACCTTTACAGAGATATTGTGACCATTGGGCTGATGCTAACCCACTTCTTGGAGATGATCTCCAATACTTATGACCCTGATAAGATAAAGATTTTGGTGGGAAATGCCTGAGAATTCTTCTGCCTAACCTTCTTTGTTCCTCAAATGGGGTCTCAGTTTCCAATCTGTACACTTTCCCTCTAACATGGCACATGACATCCAAGAAAGTTCCTTCCTGGCACTGGCAAACCTGACCCTTGATCAGTGATGCTTTTGAGGAGAGATCTTGATCAAAACTGGGAAATGTGAAAATGAGTAAAGGAAAACCTCATTCAAAATTAGTCAGTAAGTCCTGAGTATGTACCACTCATCACAGATTTTCTCCTTGTCCAGCAACAACCCAACCAATGAGCACTATCACACCTCAGCCGTTGAGAAGTCTGCACAACCCTGAACTCTTGCTCTCCTCCAATGAACTTTGATTCCACACAGCTCCTTTTAACTGCCTCTTCTCTTGCATAAAATAATGCTCTACTTTTTTGTTCTAGGGAACAAAATTGTTCTTTCCTATGGCTTCCATGTCCTGAATTGCAATTCCTCTGCTATTCCTGAATAAACTAATTTTGCTGGCAAACTAACTGGCTATTTTATTTTTAAAGTTGACAAGGAAAATTAGGTTAATTAAATTTTTTATTTATTTGAATATTAATTAATTTTCCCAGAGCAAAAAGCTATGGTAGTAGAACTTAGATACAATCTCAAGTCTTTGTTGCTCTTTCAAGTATACTGCACAATTTTTCCTAGAACAGTGCAAATAGTAGAATAGAATAGCAGCAGGAAAAGTCATTGCTCTAAGTTTTTATAAATTAAGAATGACTTTCTTCTCAGTTCTGGCTTTGCTTTCAGGGAAATGATATGTATAAAAATTCATGATATGAAAAGGGAAATGATGTATGTAATATCATGATATTAAATTATCTAATCAATTTATGTAATTATAACAATGTGAAAATTATGTAAAGAATATTTTTTAAAAGATTTTATTTATTTATTTGACAGACAGACATCACAAGTAGGCAGAGAGGCAGGCAGAGAGAGAGAGGGGGTAGCAGGTTCCCCGCTGAGCAGACTCCCATGTGGGGCTTGATCCCAGGACCATGGGAGCACGACCCGAGCCAAAAGCAGAGGCTTTAACCCACTGAGTCACCTGGGTGCCCCAGTAGAGACGATTTTAAATTAAAAAAGAAACTCAGGGCACCCGGGTGGTGCAGTTGGTTAAGAGTGACTTTTGGTTTAGGTTCAGGTCGTGATCTCAGGGTCCTGTGATCAAGCCCTGAGTTGGGTTCCATGCTCAGTGTGAAATCTGATTAAGTTTCTCTCTCCCTCACCCTCTGACCCTCCTGCTCATGCTCTCTATCTCTGCAATTAATAAATAAGTAAATCTTAAAAAAAGAAACTCAAATAATGTTTAATATATTAGATTTTGTTATAGATTTATTAGTCTTATATTTACAAACGGCCAAGAACAAATGCAAGTCCCTTAATAATTAGAAAATGTGCCTTTACAGCCAATATAATGCAGAAAATATGAGGTAAAACAGATGATTCATGATTATAAAAGACAGACCATGTCTCTGAATATCTAAAATTCAACCCACATAGTTGTCCAACTCCTGTTCATCTTATTCATATTGTGTACATAAAATTGTAAACTATATGGAAATTTCCACTTACTTTTGATTATTAGGAGGGAGAAACTTTTTCTCAGTATCAAATTTTAGAAAATGAATTTTGTTCTCCAGCCAAAAACCCCCTCCACAATTTTAAGACAAATGCCATTCAACTTTTTCATAGAAACTAACATGCTGTAACAGTGAAGAACACTTTCCCTTAGTAAATGTTCGTAAGTTATTTAAGTTTTTTCTTTTATAATTTTTAAATAAGCGGGGACATTTTAAAGATGTCTGTGTACAGTTCCACAGATAACTTGGTTTCAAGGTATTGGTCAAACGCTTTACTTTTGGAAATGTAAGTAATTTCTATCTCAAGTCATCAAATATTTGACCCATCATAATTAAACATAGTATTGGTGGTGGTGCTGCTGCTGCTGTTCTTTCTCCCCTCCTGGCTTGTGGGTTTCCACAGGAAAGCTATGCGTCAAAGACATATTGCTGTTGTAGCTAATGATTATAGTCTTTAGTTACTATTTTCTACTGTAGAGAATGAATTTCCATTCAGATTTACTTATAAGTATTTACTTCTACTGTACTTCACATTAGGTTTGTTTTGGAATGGGAACATATTTAAAATCTAAAGTGCCTCTGCGATAGAATTTTCCAAACATTCACATATATTCCTATGTAAAATAATAATTATCATCTCCCTCCACATCAATGTTTTTATAGACCAGATAAAACACAGTAAAGAGGACTTTTTTCCTGTTAATAGATATTACTTGACATTTTAGCTTCAATGCTAGAAAATAAAAGCAGTTTGTAATGTGTCCTGAATTGCCTTTTCTTTTCGCTTACAGAGCACTTAAGTGTCATGTTAAGCCTGAGGCAGATCTGTCCAGAATTGTGTTTACTGTATTCCTTTCCAAATGCAGCACAGAATCTTATCGCTTATCAGTGCATAAAGTCTAACAGATTGCAGACTCAAATTTCCCCTTCCAGGCAATGTTGGGTTTCACTATTGTTTGCCATGACAAAGGTTTTCATGAATTCTAGGGCTTGGATTTCTGTCTTGTTTTCCTTAGCATAACCCTCTAGGCAACTAATCAGCATTTTTCAACTTCTAGAAATTGTTCAAACCATTACGACAAAAGCTGCACTTTAAAACTCCATCTTTATGCTTTTGGCTCTTTCTTTGGAAAAAAAAAAAAAAGTTATGCTGGGTAGTTTTGGTTACATTGAAAAGAAGCAGCAATTACACATTGTCTGTACATGCTGCTGCTGTAAATGAGGTTGCCTGAATTTGGTGAAAGCAGATGTGTTCACAATTCACATTTGGTCTGCAATTTTAAAACTACAGGAGGAAGGACGTATTTTGGTGAGGGACAAATTTAGCTATGCAGAATTTTTTTTTTTTTTTTTTTTTTTCAGAGTCATCCATGTACGACCACTTTCAGGTAATTTAGAGACAGTTTTAACAAATGTATTAGCTATGAACCCAAAGAGTTTTTTGAACAAATAATGTCTGTCCTTCTTATCAGAAAACCAGTCCAAATTTTTAGATGCCATTCAAATTGAATAATAGTTTACATGGGCTGAATACTTCTAGTGGATTGAAGTCTATTTTCCAGCCCATTCACATAGTCCAGGTTTTACTAAGCCTTGTGGATTTGAACACCTAGTTATTTCTCTATCTCATTCCTCTACTGCCTTAGGTGAGAGCCTTATAATTTCTTACCAAGCACTTAACTAGTCTTCATTTCCAAATTGTCTCCACACTGCTCTAAGCGGTGCCTTATAAATCCCTAATCTGAGGGGTATCTAGGTGCCTCAGTCCGTTGAGCGACCAACTGGGTTTTGGCTTGGGTCTTGATCTCACAGGTCATGAGGTCCAGCTTCAAGTCAAGCCCAGGCTGGACTCCACACTAAGCAGGGAGTCTGCTTGAAGATTCTCTCCCTCCCCGCCTCCCCCACCACTCGTGCTCACAAATGTGCATGCCCAAATGCATCCTTGTTTTCTCTCTCTAAAATAATTACAATAAATCTTTAAATAGATAAATAAATCCCTAATTTGATCATATAATTTCCCTCTTAAAATCCCTCAGTGACCCAAGGTTTCCTGCACTATAAAGTTCACAGCTCTTAAAATGGCATAGCAAGACTTTTCATGATCTCACTCTGCCAAGGTTTCTGAATTTAACTCTCATGCCTTCTTAGCCCCTGTGCCACCCCAGTTCAAATATGCATTTCTCCAATCATATTAGGAGAGGTAAGTTCTCTCATCCTCATCATATCCTCATTCAATTCTTGATGCCTTTGCATTTGCTATTAGTTACTTAGCTGAGGATGGCCTTCTTTATTGTCTGTATTCCTTATTGCCTGTCCCATATACTTTCTATTCATCTATTAAGTCTCAGTTCAAATGCAGTTGCCTATGGGAAGCCTTCACTAATGTTCTCAGACAGTGTCAGGGATATTTTTATTGTTTCCATAATGATGCTACATCCCTGGGTTTTAACATGCATGCATCATATTGGTAGAACAATTGGCCAACAAACATAATAAACTTTGGAAGTTAATGATATTTTGGCAAATATAAAGGATTAAATGTATCTGTTAGATAAATAATTAAAGTAATTATTTGCCATAAACAAAGGTTGAGAAACTTTTGAGAAGATCCCTGCTTTACATATCCATGTATAATGTCTTAGATATTTTTCATTCACAGTCATTCATTAAACGATATACTAAGCACCTCCTAACATAAGTTCTTATGTAACTGTAAGAACATTGTGTTTATATGTGTGGATAGTGGCAATGGGAAATAAAATGAAATATATGATCTTATCCTATCCTTTGTGGATCTACAGACAACTTTTTTTCCTAAGGTTATTCTCAGTCTTTAGTAAGTGAGATGCCCTCCATCACGATAGGATGAGCTAAAATAGATATGCCATCAAAGCCTCTTTTTCCAGCATACACACTCATACAGACATGGGCATATAGAAAGGTTGGATCTGGGGTGCCAGGCTGGCTCAGTCAGGTA
This sequence comes from Mustela erminea, assembly GCF_009829155.1. Classification (NCBI taxonomy): domain Eukaryota; kingdom Metazoa; phylum Chordata; class Mammalia; order Carnivora; family Mustelidae; genus Mustela; species Mustela erminea. The sequence goes on from NC_045616.1 coordinate 126,999,376, forward strand.
AGTGTCTGCTTTCAGCTCAGGTCATGATCCCAGGGTCCTAGGATTGAGCCCTGCATCAGGCTCCCTGCTCTGTAGGGAGCCTCCTTCTGCCTCTATGTGTGCTCTCTCATTTCTTTCTATCTCTAATGACTAAATAAAAGCTCTAAAAAAAAAATAATAATAATAAAATAAAGAAAGTAACATTGGATCAAGTTAAATAAAAAGTTATAAATTACTAGGTTCTAAGTAATGAATAAAAATACACAGATCTTGAAAATGGAGAGATATCAAAGCCAGAGTAGTAAAGAGAAGGTTGAAACTTTAACAGCTCATTGAAATTGGTCTAGACAGAGGCCCAGGGTCTAGCTACTAAAACTTCAGGTTCCAATAACCATACACAATGAGGAAACAGAGCCACAGTTGAATATTGAGATAGTTGTAAGTGGGCTCCTACATAGACTCTGAAGCCTCGAAGTGCTCCTTAGTCCCAGCTACTAGAAAAGTCTAGGCACTAGTGGTAAAAAGAAATCGGAAAGCTTACAGTCTGTCAAAAGATTTGGGGCCTAAAAATAAGTTGTGGGAATTAAAAAAAAAATCTCTTAAAGGAAAGAAAAACAAAAGAGGAATGTGGGAGAGGAACAGTTGGAAGAGATAATGTAAAAAATTTTTTCCTAATTAAAGAAAGAGATGCATTTTTAACTTGAGGAATATAATTTTTTTTAAGAATTTAATTATTTATTTGACTGAGAGAGAAAGATAGCACAAGCAGGAAGAACAGCAGGGGAGAAGGAGAAGCAGGCTCCCCACTGAGCAGGGAGCCAGATGCAGGGCTCGATCCCAGAACCCTGGAATCATGATCTGAGCCAAAGGCAGATGCTTAACCAAGACACCCAGGTGGCCCCAAGGAATTGAATCTTACTTTGTCCACTTACGACCCTCCTTCAGCAAATGTCCCTACATCCCTCCTCACTGAGGAGCCAGAATATATGCAGAAAATATAAAAATATTTGCAGAAAATATGACTCACAATGAAAATGGAAGAAATGAGCTTTAAATAGTATTTCTTTGATCCCTTAATGTTTTTCTTTGGGAGAGGGGCATTTAAATTTTATTTTTAAATAAAGTAAAATTGACTTAGTTCTGGTGTGTGATTTTATGAATTTTAATACACATGTAGACTCGTAACAACCACCACAATCAAGATACAGAATATTTCCATCACCCATCTTTTTATGGGTGACATTCCCCAACCATTCATAAAGCCTGGAAAACATGAATCTGTTCTCTATCATTTCATTGGTTCCCCACACCCCTAGGTATGTCATGTACTAGAAATCATACAACAAACAATCTTTTGTAACAGACTTATTTTATTTACTCAGCTTTGTCCAAGTTGCTGCATATATCAGTTTTTCATTCTTTTTACTGCTAAGTAGTTTTCCATTGTATGTGAGTCTCACAGTTTGTTTTTCCATTCACCTATTAAAGAACAGTTGGGGTTGTTTCTAGTTTTTGACTATTCTAAATAAAGCTGCTATAAGCATTTGTATACAAATTGTAGTGTGAATGTTAAGTTTTCCTTTTCATAGGATAAATACCCAGAAGTTGAAGTTCTGGGTTGTATGGTAAGTGTATGTTTAATTTTATAAGAAACTGCCAAACTGTTCTCCAGAGGGACTATAAAATTTCCTGCTCCCACCAGCAGTGTATGAGAATTTCAGTTGGAATTCTCAGTATTTTTTAATGTTAACCGTTCTAATGGGTAGTACTATGACATGATTGTTCTAATGTACAGCTCCCTTGGATTTAATTCTTTATTCTCCAGTTTTAATTTTATTTTCATTTTATGCGAAGACCAATCCCCCAGGGGCTTATAATTTGTTGATAGTCAAACATGAAAAAATAATAATGCTTCAAAGTAGAGAAAAATACTTAAAAATATTTATAACTTATAATAAAGGAATTAGAAAAGTCCTTACAAATGAAGGTAGCATTTGAATTGACCTATGGGAGAAGACAGCCATCCCTAGTCCCTGTAAATCATATCACAAGACACTTATGCAACGGACTCCCTTGATGGGGAAGGAAGCTCTAAGCTCTAAGACTGGTAAATGATAGCCTGCCCTTAGTAGCCTCTTCCCTATAAAGTTATGTAATATGAGAAAGTAGGTTTAATTTTTTTGCTGTGTAACTGTCTACCAATTGTAGCATACTTTACATAAGAAGACATTGCTCTGTTGAAGACCATATGCTTTGGAATTATGCATTCACATGTTTGAAACCCCAGCTTCTTTACTCATTTACTAAGGCACCTTTGACAAGTATTATGGGTTGAATTGTGACCACCTAAAACTTGCATGTTAAAGTCCTAACCCCATACCTCAGAATGTGGCTTTATTGGAGATAAGATCTTTACAGAGGTAATGAAGTTAAAATGAAGTCATCAGCATTGGTCCTGATCCATTATGACTGGTGTCTTCATAGGAAGAAGAAACTAGGAGAAAGATATGCATAGAGAAATATAATGTGAGGACACAGAGAGAAGATCATCATCTATAATCCAAGGAGTGAGATGTCCAGAGCAGATATGTCCTGACAGCCCTCAGAAAGAACCCACCCTGCCAACACCTTGATTTTGGACTTCTAGCCTCCAGGACTGAGACAAGAAATTTCTGTTATTTAATTCACACAGTTTGTGGTAGTAGGTTATAGCAGCCCTAACAAACGAATACAGCAAATTACTAACCTTTCCAAACTGGCAGTTTTCTGATTTATAAAATGGGAATAGTGACTTAGTTCACTGGTTTTCCAGGAGTAATGAAACAAAAAATGTATAAGAAATTATGTCTGCAAAAAAAGGGTATTCGTTTAGCCCTCTGTAGGGCTGGAGAATGTCCCTGGAGAATGCAGTGTACTTTCTTGGACTTGAAGTCTCCAGTGTTTTCGTCTTTGCCTGAGGGCTCTTCCTTCCTCTGCCCACCGCCCTCTAACTACAGAGGTGGAAAACCACATTGCCCAGAGCTGAATAAAAGTGAAGAGGGGCTGGGAACTTTTCCAATCTGTTCTACAGTTTCACTTGTGTGATTTTTTTCAGAGGAAATGCTCACCCCAGTCTTCTCCAACACAAGAGAAAAAGGGAAATATGAACACAAGTTCTCTACTTGCCAGAGTGTCACTCTGTCTAATTGCGTCTTTAGAAAAGAGAAAAAGCCAACACCAAGCCATGTAAACAAGGGGCAATATAATAGGTTTGACCTTCTCTGTTCTTTACACCAATTGTTTCAATTCTTAGAAATTCAGAGTTTCTTTGAGAATGCAATTAAAATAGCCTCTTCCAAGAATATAAAATCTTGCAGGTCTCCATTTTTGTTTGTATTCAAAGAAGTATTGGCCAGACTTGCCAAGTTTTTCAGAACTGCCAAGGAGAAGAAAAAAGTTTTCAAATAAAGATTAAAGTTTAGAATGAAAAACAGAGGATTTGATCTTCCTCACCTCTCTCTTTCATTTGTTACTTGAAAGCCCAATGTAATCCCTTTTTTATAGTAGATTCTTGGTTTACAGAGGACTTTCAGATGCTATTAAGAGTCAGAGGTTAAAAAGAAGTCTTAAATCATTAGACATACAAGCCTAGATTTCTGAGGTTGAACAAATATACAAATGTTTACATGCTGGTCCAGGTCTGAATGATTACATAGCCTCTAGGCTATGTAATATTTTAAAATATTTCAAGGAGAGTAAATAAAAGTGAAAATCAGTGTGAGCATTTTTTCCCATCGAACTATTTGAAATATAAATATTTGAAAATAAATATTTCAATCGCTTTTATTTTGTGTTTTAGAAAAGAAATTGTATTAATATTTAGTAAACATTTTTTGTGTACAAGTTATAAATATAATATAATTCTAAATATAATTTATATAGAAAATTTAAAATATAATTTATATTCTAAATATAAATTTAAAATATAATTTAATATAATTATATTAAATTATATATAATTATATTAAATTCTAAAATATAATTTATATAGAAAAATATAATTTATATAGAAAAATTATAAAAATTATAAAATATAATTTATATAGAAAAAAGTGTGGAGGTGAAAAGATTTATTAAAAAAAGAACTTTTTTCATACAAGTATATGGGTCTTTGTAAAGAAAGAAAGACATATATTTTAACTTTTGCAACTTTTAGTGTATCTACCAGTAAGTTTAAAATCATGGAAATAGCTCACTGTATTAGAACTTCCTTCCAACCTATGGTTTGCTCTCTCACCTTCTCTCAGGTGTCACTCACGTGTTACCTTTTAGGGAGGTCTTCCCTGACCATCATGGTTGAAATTGGTCCCTCCACCCAGCTCCATCATTAGACTGTAATAGTATTAATTACCTGAATAAAATATCATCATCCTTCCTACATAGATTATTTTAGATAGATATTATACCAGAAAATAGCTATGATAATGAATTTGTAGCCATATTACTCAAAACCATTATTTTTAAAAAACATTTATTTAGGAAGCCTAACACATATTGAGACATATTTATATTATGTATTATAATATATATTATATTTCCCTTATAGTATCAGTTATAGATGGAATCTATTCCTAAAGACATGGGCAAAAATGAACCCCTGAGTCTTACATGGTTGTTGGATTTTTGTTTCAAATCAGAGATTGTACCATTAACAACCCTCAAAATTTTGTCTTCAGTACCTCAAGGACTGAAGCGACTCTCTCATAATTTTTTTCTGTAGTAACATCTAATATTTTGATTAATAACTTTATCTATAAGTTGATTCAGCAAGATAACTGATAAGAACTGGAGTTCACATAAAGGTAGTAAAAGTAATTTTCAATTTAGTCTTGTTTCCTCAGGGTGAGATCTACAATTGCTTAGCAATAGGAAAGTTTTTCTAGACTCAAAGATCAGAGATCCTCTCTTTTTTAAGATTCAAAAGATGATAGTACTGGCCAACTGGAAAAAAAAAAGTGCATTTTATGTTAAAACAAAAGATAGATGTGTGAGATTTTTGAAGGCTTTTGCATTTTAACATTTCCTAACTGATAGAGATTTCTTTCTTTCTTTCTTCCTTCCTTCCTTCCTTTCTTTCTTTCTTTCTTTCTTTCTTTCTTTCTTTTTCTTTTTTAAGATATTATTTATTTGACAGAGAAAGATATAGCAAGAGAGGGAACACAAGCAGGCAGAGTGGGACAGGGAGAAAGCAGGCTTCCCACCAAGCAGGGAGCCAGGCAGGGCGTCTGGCAAGGAGCCTGGCAGGGAGCCCAATGGAGGACTCCATCCCAGGACCTCAGGATCATAACCTGAGAGGAAGGCAGACACTGAATGACTGAGCCACCCAGGCACCCTGAGCTTTCTTTCTCTGTGAAACAATGGGATAAGCACACAGTAAACAAATAGACAAAAAAGCAGTTGTATTCTAGCTGTGTTTAAACCTGGGATTCAGTCCCCACCCCACGGTCTGTCAAGCTGGAAATTGACAAGCATTCCTCTTATCCTTACACTGAGTTTCAGTAACTTAGTAAAATAATTTAGATGACATATTTGCACAGAAACTTACTCTCTGCTAGAGTTACAAAAACAGTTTTATAGGCATGCAAACTATTAACTCTGGATCACAAACTGTATCTAGCTTTGTCATATGTCAACACAAAATAGCAAACCTGTAACCTGAGTATGTTGGTAAGCATTTTAGCTTTTGAGATGTCTTTGTCAGAAAGAGTTTAATGTGTGAAATGAGCACAGACTATGAAGTCAGACCTTAGTTCGAATTTTGACTCTGTTACCTTCTAGCTACCTGACTTCGGCAAGTGTCTGTGCATTAGACCTCAGTTTCCATATCTTTAAAATGGAAATCATAACAGCTATATTGGAAAGTAACTTGATTAAAAACTGAAATATATTTAGTATATATAGCTCTAGGCCTAGTTTTAGGACCCAATAATTAAGAGCTCTCATTACAGTAGAAAAAGACTTGCATCAGTGTTTCAGTATAAGTAGTAATATTACATGGATCTGCTCTTCATCAGCAAATGTCTCCATCTGTAAAGTTTCATGACGTTCCACTTAGAGCTTTTGTAAAGTCTGGCCCAGGTCTCCCTTTAACTCGTAGAGACAGAGGTTTTCACGAGACAGAGGTTTTCACGGACACAACGAATTCAGGATTGGGCCTGTTTTAGCCATGTCCTCCCATATTAGTGTAAGGTAGGGAGATGTCAGCAGTTGACCAAACCTGCCACCACCATCACCAAGAACAAAACAAAACAAAACAACAAACAGCCCTTTAAGCTTCTCTTACTTTCTGGATTTTTCTTTTTAATTTTATCTAAATCCCTCTCTCTTTACCTATTTTCTCAGTGCTGCAGTTCCTATGCATTTCTACCATCGTTTTCCATCTTCCCGCACTTTCCTCGTCTCTGCTCTCAACTCGGCTTCTCCTGTGTTTCTTGGTTCAGTCAGTCAGTCACTCGTTCAGTCAGTTAAGCCTCTGACTCTTGATTTCAGCTCTGGCCATGACCGGCTCTGGTCATGGCATCAAGCCCCACATGGGGCTCCATGCTGGGTGTGGAGCCTGTTTATCCCTCTCCTGCTGCTCCTTCTCCTATTCACCCTCTCTCACTCTCGAAAATGAATAAATAAGATGCTCTAAAAAAAGAGAGAGAAAAAGAAAAACACTATTTTTAAATGTGAAATGATTCTTTTATATTATGAACCACAGAAATTATTGTTTCACCCTTCTCTGAAGGAAAACAGGACAAATTAATCAATTATTTGTATTACGATTTTTAAAAATCTATAATTATACAATATATTTTCATCCCTATAGTCCCAGATTATGCATGAGAGTGATTTTTAAGAAATATAAAATAAGGGTAGAAATATCCTTTTATGAGATTACGACAAAGCTCTTTTTTTGCAATGTAAAATGTGAGGTTCCCATTTCTCATGTTTATCACAGGTGGCTGTGCAGGAGTCAGACTGCCTTTGTTTTCTCTTTTCCTTATTGCTCCGTTATACATGTCAGCTTCTAGAATGATTGAGCATCTTAGCTTATTAGAGTCAGGATGGGTTTGGAAGTGTGAGATGGGATGAGTGATAAGAGGGCAAACACTTGGGAAGGAAAAACAATTTCCTGGCATAATAAAATTTGAAGTAACCCACCAGCAAAGCAAGGCAGGTGTCTCTGAGGTTCTAAATAATGAAACTTTTCTAACAGCACATTAGATGTGAAACAGCTCCTTATAGTAACAGCGAAAGATTAATAGGAACGGAAAATAAACTTTAAATTGTGTTAAGAATGCTATAGGTTTGTGTGTGTTTGCGAATTTTATATATATATAT